>NW_027611959.1:0-95256 GCF_964261635.1 Lissotriton helveticus
GCATTTACAATGCAATGGTCTCGCCTTTGCAAAAGTTAGAGCTATTGGCTTCGTAAATAACAAAATTGTTATTTATGTGTTGGTTTTGAAAACAGATAAATAAATGACATTGTCACTTACAGTGTCAATAGCTTAATCTCTCGCAAATGCGAGACCTATTGCACTTGCACCCACACACACACACACAGAGCCACACACACACTCACACATACAAGTGTTACCATCCTTGTGGGCACTATGTGTGAATACCTGCCTTGTGGGGACTAACCTTTCCCAATGTTTTTACAACACACTAATAACAGAAAAATGTTAAGAAAAGATTCTTGATACAGGATCCTGCTTCAAATTTGAAAATATATTGTTATTTAATCGTGCGCACAGCACCATCCTTGTGGGGACTTGAACACATGCTACCATCCTTGGGAGGACCTAGTCCGTAACACTATTTGTGATTGAATATAGTCAAAGGCACATGGCTAAATGTTTATTTTATCAACAATATACACAAACAACATTACAATCTATTCATATATCAATTGCTGCATATATACTAGGGGTATACATTAAAGACCGATTATGTTAATATGCCTGAAAATAAAGAAAGAGACTTAAAGCTTATTTAACCTGTTTATTAGTGCTTAAAATCTTAGGAGGTAAGAGAACTAACACATAAATAAATTAGCACTTGGAACCAAGGAATATGGTCAAGTGGAAACCAGAGCTTGATTAGCTGCTTACATTTTTGGCAAAATAGATGTTCAAGTTCCCACAAAGATAGTGGGTGAAGATCATTGTGTTTGTCTCAATAGAAATAGTGTGTACATTCAAAGCTTAAATCCCATTATAAAGAGTGTGAAGCTAATGATGTTCAAGTCTCCACAGAGATGGTGTGTTATTATAGCGATGTTTAAGTCCCCACAGAGATGGTGTGCTATTATAGTGATGTTCAAGTCCTCACAAAAATAGTGTGTTATTACAGTGTTGTTCAAGTCCCCACAAAGATAGTGAGTTATTATAGCGATGTTGAAGTCCCCACAGAGATAGTGCATGAAGGTGATTGTGTTTAAGTCCTCATTAAAATAGGGCCCCATTCACAAAGGGAAACTTAGAAAAAAGTCTAACTTTACTACTTTTTTCAGTATTCACAAAGGTAAATTTAGTCCAAAAGTCTAACTTTACTACTTTTCAATATTCACAAAGCCCCATACAGAGCATGCGTAGCTGAAGATGCTCAACCCAAAACAGAGCTTGCGAGTAATTACAGGAATGCTCAAGTCCCCACAGAGATGGTGTGTGACTATAGTATTACCACGGTTGCCAAGGAGAATGTGTGTGATTATAGACATGCCCAGGTCCCCACAAAGATAGTGTGTGAATAAAGACATGCCCGGGTCCCCACAGAGATAGTGTGTGATTATAGACATTCCCAGGTCCCCTCAGAGATAGTGTGTGATTATAGAGATGTTGAGATCCCACAGAGATAGTGTGTGATTATAGACATGCCCAGGTCCCCACAGAGAAAGTGTGTGATTATATACATTCCCAGGTCCCCACCTTGATAGTGTGTGATTTTAGAGATGTTGAGGTCCCCACAGAGATAGTGTGTGATTATAGACATGCCCAGGTCCCCACAGAGATAGTGTGTGATTATAGAGAAGTCGAGGTCCCCACAGAGATAGTGTGTGATTATAGACATGCCCTGGTCCCCACAGAGATAGTGTGTAATTATAGAGATATTGAGGTCCCCACAGAGATGGTGTGTGACTATAGTATTACCACGGTTGCCAAAGAGAATGTGTGTGATTTCATACATGCCCAGGTCCCCACAGAGATAGAGTATGATTAAAGACATGCCAACGTCCTCACAGAGATAGCATGTAATTAATGGGATGCACAGGGATAGCACACAGTTATAGTGCTTGATTATAGTCATGTACAAGTCCTCACAGAGATATTGTGAGATTATAGTGATGTTTAAGTCCCCACAGTGATAATGTGTGATTACAGTCCTATTCAAGCCTCCACAATAATGTGTGTAATGATAGTTATATTGAAGAACCCATACAGTTCATATTAGTCTGGTGGCTTATTAAATGAATTAATCCACTTGAGGGATATGTGTTTGACCACTCTCTCACATGTTTGAATCCTGGTGCTACCACTCAGCCTTTATTCCTTCCAAGGTCTATACAATAAGTATTATTTAGTTGGATAACAAAAACATATAGGGGCATATTATCAAGGGCTGGCGATATAATTATCGCAGCTTTAGCGTCCGTTTTCGGGGGAAAAGCGGCAATAATTATATCGCACTATCATCAAGGTCACCTAGCGTGTGAATTCATGCCTCAGCGCCCGTTCTCTGAACGCCCAGCATCGCAACGCCAATGAGATGCAAAGTCGGCGTATCTCAATGAAATTATGTGAGAAATGTCGCTAACACGACTTTCTCCTATAATCAACGTAGCCACTGACCCGCTTAGCGATGACAAAAGCAGCGCTAACCGTGTTTATCGCTCCTTTCTTTACGTCTGCTTTCAATTCAACTTAGCCAAGATAACCTATGTGAGGTGGATTGTGAGGATGAATCCACCCTTCCCTATCATCAACGATTCGCCTATCGCTGTGCGATTATCTCTAGATTTCCAGCACTAATCACACATTTGCAGCTATCGCTGGATTATATCGCGCATTGGAGATGAGCGTTGCTGATAGCGATATGATCCAGCGATAGCCGGCGATAAATATCCTCGCGCTAAGTGCGCTGAGCGATAATTATCACGGGGCCTTGTTGATATGCCCCATGGTATTCAGCAACAAGATACCCTCAGGTGTGAATGTGCACTTTATATATGCATATGAGATGCTATGATGTGATAATAGTGGAACTTAAGCCACCACTAGAGATAGACTGGAATGATCACATATCTATGAATCCCACTTCAAGTGCAGCATTAACTGATTTAAACTGTGTTCATCCTGGAAGGTTTACACTTCCTTAAAAATCCAAGTCTCATTTTCTTTTCCAGCCCCCATTTATCAACTCTAGTCTCCATTAAGGAGATACAACTGTACTTTTCATTGCAATAAACTCCCCATATTGATTCGATCTGACACTTTAGGATTATTACAATAGAGAAATTGATTTAAGAACTGGCACATCTTTATAATTTTTGTCTCTATAATTCAAGAATGAAATGGTCCTCTCCTCACAAAGCTCTTCTTTCTCTCAAAGTATTCCTTATACCTGCTCTTGGGGCTCTCTCTAGCTAACCAGGCTCACACTCTCTAAATACCTGTATATATATATATATATTACCTACTGGCGGTCGCCAGTAGGTATATATAGTTAGGATTTTTTCTCTATGGGTTTTTTGAAAATTCTATGTCTAATAACTTTGGCGTTTGTGGACGGAATTGGCTGAAATTTTCAGGAAAATGGCACATTTTGTTTCTGAGCAGCCCTTGAAAATTTGGGGGGGGTTCGTCCAGTGGGGGCCGAGAAAAAAGGGGGGTCCCAAAACGTGTTTTTAACATTGAGTTTTCCATAGGGCGGTTGGCCTCACTTTTAGCCCGAACGGCTGAATGGATTTGCACGAAACTTGGCAAAATTGTAGGGACTGGTAGCCCGATGTGCCTTTTGTAGGTCTCAATATATGTGCTCCAGTGGATTTTGAGAAATTAACGTTTAAAAAAAGATATATATCTGTAACAGCGGACCGGTTAGCGCTCTGGTTCGCGGACTTTTCGCGCAACGGAGCTTTGTGAAGCGAAGCTGATTGGTTCTCCGGCGTCTGTCAACATTCCAAACAGTCCGTAGCGGCCGCCATCTTGTCTCTCGGTAGGATCGAGAGACAAGAGGAGGTCAAAACAAAGGGGGAAATAACTATAAGGGGGCATAGTAGATTCTCGCTGACCCCCTAGGTTTGATGTGGAGGTTTTAAAAGGGCCCCGCGGGGCAAAAAAAAAACAAAATAATAATAATCGAACGGCTGAATGGATTTGCACGAAACTTGGCAAAATATTAGGGACTGGTAGCCCGATGTGCCTTTGCTAGGTCTCAATATATGTGCTCCAGTGGATTTTGAGAATTTAACGTTGAAAAAAAGATATATATCTGTAACAGCGCTCCGCTTCGCGTACTTTTCGCGTTACGGAGCTTTGCGAAGCTGATTGGTTCTCCGGCGTCTGTCAACATTCCAAACAGTCCGTAGCGGCCGCCATCTTGTCCCTCGGTAGGATTGAGAGACAAGAGGAGGCCAAAGCGAAGGGGGAAATGACCATAAGGGGGCATAGTAGATCCTTCCTGACCTCTTAGGTTTGATGTACCATTTTGCCAAGTTTGGTGTAATTCCGTTCAGCCATTCAGGCTGTAGACGTATGTAAATGTCCTATGGAAAATTGCATGGGGAAAACACATTTGAAAGTGTTGAAATTTAGAACCAATTAAAATGTTACTTTGGTTTTGTATTTGTGTGTGATGAAAGTTAATTGGTTATGTATATATGTCAAATGAGAGGAAACCACAGCCATTTTGTGATACTACTGTCTGAGGTACATTTGTGAGGAATTTTTGGTGGTGAATTTCTGGTGTTTGATTTACACAGTACTAACACTTCTGCTACTTTTAAAAAGGTGAGTTGTTAATTTGTATGGGGAACTATGTTGTACACTTGAAGATAATTTGAAAAATGTTTTCTGTTATTTATTTGCAGTCCTTCTGTTATACTAAATACTTGATAAAGTTAGTTTTATATTATGTATTACTAAAGACGATAAATGAAAGTGATTATTTTTTTCTGCAATTTACAGCAAGCAATTTCAAAATAAAATGGCTCACAATGAAGAGACCGTGGCAATTTCTTTTGAATTGTCCAACACATTGATTGAAATTGAGAGCACCAATAATGAAATATTGTCACAAGGAGGACATGACTTGTATGATTCCATTAGATTGATTGAAATGGACAGCACCAAGAATGAAATATTGTCACAAGGAGATGACTTGAATGATTCCACTACATTGATTGAAATTGAGAGCACCAATAATGAAATATTGTCACAAGGAGGAGATGGCTTGTATGATTCCATTAGATTGATTGAAATGGACAGCACCAATAATGAAATATTGTCACAAGGAGGAGATGACTTGAATGATTCCACTACATTGATTGAAATTGAGAGCACCAATAATGAAATATTGTCACGAGGAGATGACTTGAATGATTTCACTACATTGATTGAAATTGACAGCACCAATAATGAAATATTGTCAGAAGGAGGAGATGACTTGAATGATTTTTTTGATCAATCTCTTGATGGCGAATTTATCGAGTGTTTGGAGACCATAGAGTTACAAGAATCATCATTGGAGACTTTTAATGAGGACATTGCTGATGAGGACATGTTACTAGTTCTTTCAAATTTAGAAAATTCTGAAGAATAAATTTATATTTAGAAATCAAAAATTGTTTGAGACATTTTTCATTTTTATTTTTAATTTATGAGGTTGTAGCGAAGTGATTGTAGTATAAAATGAGACTTATAGTATAGAGTGCAACATTTTTATGTTACATGGTAAGTTTACTCATATTTACTTCCCTTCTGCCACTATATTATCTCCAATGTGTATTTGACATGTCTTCTTCATCTCCGGCCTCCTTTCTCTCACTGTGTGTCTCCGATGCATCTTATCGCTGGTATTTTGTGTAATTACAGAAGAGAGTAAAATAAAATAGTTCGGAACGTGAAAAGGGGGCAAAGTAGAGTACTCCTCACCCCCTAGGCCTTTTTAGGCGGTCCCAAAAGGATCAGTTTCTGCTTTCCTGAGAGATTATGGTATGAGTTCCATATACCACAATAACTTGCATTACAACATGCAAGATATCTATCTCCTATTACCAACTTTTGGAGATATTCGCGCTAAGCGCGAATATCTCCAAAAAGTAACACCTGCCCTGAGCAGTTCTTAGCCATGTTATCCAATGGGAGGTGGATAACATGGCTAAGAGTATTAGCTCGGTAATGCATGAATATCGCTGAGTTTTTAGCGATATTCATGCATTGCGGCCGTTTATTATCGCATTTGCGATAAACCTTGATAATAGTAAGGTTTATCTTCGATAATTTCTGACGATGCTTAGTGGTAAAAAATTGGTTGGTAAGCATCGTTAGCGATAAATATCGCTTAACTTTGGTAATATGCCCCAACGTCTGTTAACGTTCGATTCGAAGGAAATGAGGAAGTGTTGAAAAACATTGTCTGCGCCATCTTGCCTTTTTTGAAATGCCACACTTTTGTCGTGCACGGCAGCCATTTTAGATGTCTTGACCAGACCCACTCTCTGCACGCTGTCGATTCGTAGCATGGCTCCTCACCCTCGTAAGCATCTCCCCCAGGCACTGGTCACCACCGCTCTCTGTCTTATGCATGGGCAATAAACCTCCCCCCATCTGCGCTGCTCTTCCCTGAGAATCACACTCTGTGCCCGCCCGACACCTCCCTTTCGCCCTATTCACTACCGCACCCTCTGACACTCCTCTTTCTCTGTGTCCGATTGTCCAGGCTATCAGCTAGCCCTGCAGATGTAGTTTATGGCCCCAGCTGTAAAGAATCACCCCTCTTCAAAGGAGTTATAGTAGATCAAGGCCCACACCCGATGAGATCCGTCACACCACACGTGTTCCTACTATCTGAAAACCATCCTGTATTGTGATTGGGGAGGGGACCGAGCCTGAAGCGGAAGATTCCAGGAATGACTCTTTGTACATCAAAGTTTTTACAATTATGTGTCACATTAAAAATATATAGCACTCCAACAAAGTAGTAGGAATATAAAACTTTAATAACATATAAATATATACAACAAAACAAAAACAGTAAAAACATTTAAACAACGAAGAGACCGTGGCAATTTCTTTTTAATTATCCAATAGATTTATTGAAATTGACAGCACCAATAATGAAATATTCTTGTCAGTAGCGGTCTGTTGTGCGAATAGTTCCAAGGCAGCAGAACGCGCTGGAATCTAGATGGCACGAAAGTGATGTCTAGTAAGTTGCCGCCCAGCAAAAAACGGCGTGGGGCGCCGCGGGGGTGAGTGAGTCCAGTAGGCACCACAGCTATTCTTACCGGCATTGCAGAATTACTGCTGGGGACAATGCCTGTGCTGTAGCAGGGTCACAGCAGAAACAAAAAGGATTCTGTTGAAGATGTTGTTGGTTTTCAATTTGAAAACAGTTCTGGTGTCAACTGCTATGCTAATGTAGTGGTTAATGTTTTGTTTTCTCTAGAAAATGTAAAAGAGGGGGAGGCAGTCCAAAGTTCCGTTAAAAGGGCAAAGGAAAGGATCGGTGGTTTGAACTATCAGTCAAAAAGGGGAGGGGGTGCAATAATTTTTCCTACCGGGTCACACTGTGCTTTCACCGGAAGTGAGGTCTGCAGGATTGTAGTAATTCAAAGTGAGGCTGGCGCCAGCATGGGAGCGCCGACGTCCCGCGGATACAGTTTCGTCACTCCACGGGCGATCATGGCAGTCATTCCCCATCGGGGGTCGGAGACTCCCGCGGCTCCTCTAGAATCTTCAAGGTCGTGGAGGACTACGGTGGTGGAGTCAACCAGTGACCGGGCCATTTCTTTATGTTGGGCCCGCTCTTGCCAGGTCGACCGCCATTTTGAGAGTTCGGCAGCTACCGGCGATCGCGGGGTCACATGAGCGGACGGGCTCCACCCTGCCGGGCGAGACGTTGCAGCATGGCCACAGTGGAAGAACCGTTATCTAGGTCGTTCCGAAACTGTGCAGCACTGTAGTTGTTAGGATGCCACCGCCTGGAGCGCTGAGGGTGCAGCTGGGAAGTCTCCACCTGGGGAGGCGGGAGAGGCCTGTTCGCACCGTCTCTCCCTCCCAGTGCACCCCACGGCGTCTCGCTTGAGATTTGTTATGGCCGGACCAGGCGATGAGGACGAGGGGGGGGTCGGAGGCATGTGCAAGACATCCCCCCCCAGTGTTGTCGCAGCCATTATAAAAGAAAGAAGTGTCCCGTCCGTCTTCGGGCCGGGCTTCCGGTGGATGTCGGCCGGACGCCCCTGGCTCTGGCCCCATGAACGGGTTTCTTGGTTTATCGGCTGCAGCCGGATCCCGTCGGCCTCGGCCCCCCGACCGTTGGTGGTCGGACCGGAAGAGCATGTGGCGGGACTACCTGCAACTCTCAAGGGCCACCGCGGCCGGACTGGGAGAGAGAGGGGAGGGTCGAGGAGACATTCCCCCCCCCCTGCAACTGTTCAGCGTTGTAAAGGCAATCCCCTGGCCGGGTCCCGCTGGTCTCGGCCTCTCCTCCGGCTACACCCTACGTTAGGATCTCCTGGCCGAGGCGTGGCAGCAGGACCTGCCTTATATGGGCTGCTCCCGGCTGGGCGTAGCCGGAACCCTGCCCCACCTTGGAAGTTTCCAGAGTGGGGGTGGATGTTCTACTGACTTGCATTTTCCCTAGTCTATCGATTTTTTTGGCGTGGCAGGCGGTGGGACAGCGAGGGGTGATTTGGTTTCTCTTACTGTTTTTGTGGTCTCTCACCACTGGCATATTTTAACGTTTTCTTGTTTCTAGGACATTAATAGGTTTTATCATTACGTTATGTTATCGTTTCTTTGTTCGTTGTTTAATAAAAGTTCATGTTCATCAGTGGCCTACTGATTTTCGTTTTCCGTTGTTTCATGGTAAAGTTTCTGTTAACAGGATACAGTGATCACTTCGTTATTATTGCATATGTCCTTTTCACTAGGGGTGCTCTCTGGTCGGGCCAGATGACGTATCTCTAGTAAATGGTCCGGGTGAAAAAGGTGCATCAATCAGTGGGGAGTAGATAGGCATGACAGATTACAACGGGGGAGAACGGTCCGCATTACGTACCCTTTCACTACTTGCAAAGATTTTCCTACGTTTATTTGCAAACAGGGAATACCTCCAAAAAGAACTAATTCCCAAACAGTCAATGTTCGGACAATCAATCAATCAATGAGGAATGAAATAGGTACGACGTGTTAAAGGCTTGCGTTACCTACCCTTCACTATCTGCAAAGGGAGATAGAATATTCCTATTCTTCCTCGTTTGCAGGTAGAGAAGATCGTTAAGAGAATTAACTTCGAACAATTCAATGCTCGATTGAAACAATCAACAAGGGGTACTGTGAACACAAATGAACGCCGCTTATATACATACGCATTGCTATTTTCAACAGGTTGTTCCTAATGTTTCTATTTTAGCGAGGTCAAAAGAGATCCCATTAGTGGTCTACTGATTTTGCTCGATTCCTTTTGTTTTTTTACACGATTTTTCGCTATCTGCAAAGACTAAACAGAGTATTGCGACTCTGTGCTTGTTTGTAAATAGAGAATGAACCAAAGAGAACAATCAATCAAATGGAGAGAGAAGCAGGCACGACGGATTACAAAGGGGGAAAGGGCTGCGTTAACTACCCTTCACTATCTGCAAAGAGAGAGTACTCCTAATAGAAATGAGGGGTGGGGGGCAGCAATCAAAGCAGATCAGTGTGCATAAACACGAAAAAAAAAATTCTTACCACGTACTTGACATTCGACAGCTTATGATATTTGCTATTAAAAAACCATTGAAATTCACTGAAAAAACCATAGGTTATAGACCATATATAGTTAGGAATTAGCATTTACAAAACCTTGAAAATTCACTGAAAAAACCATAGGTTATAGACCATATATAGTTAGGAATTAGCATTTACAAAAACTTGAAAATTCACTGAAAAAACCATAGGTTATAGACCATATATAGTTAGGAATTAGCATTTAAAAAACCTTATTTTACTCACACAAAACCATTGAAATTCCATATATAGTTAGTTGCACTAACTATATATCGCGCACCCGCAATCCACTGCTGATGATGTCACATATTACATCATTCATGACATGGTCAGTGACATCACTGATGACATCACTGATGACATCTCAAATGACATCACTGATGACATCACTGATGACATCTCATTTGACATCAATGACCACATCACTGATGATATCATTCATGTGACAATACAATGCATCTCTTCACACTTTAATATAACCTCTGTTACACCCAGTGTTAAATACAGAGTATAATTTTTGAAACCATTGACACACCAATACTAGTTACTACATACGCACTCAGTGATTCCTATGTTTACACACACATTCACTCATTTACCCATACAATCATTCATACATACAATCACTCATCTTTACAACACTATCATATGCACTCATACACCTATACAGACTCTCACACTCTGTCACTCATCCATGGAATTACTCACACACCTAGTCAGTCCTGTAAAGAATCAATTACACTTCCATTTTCTAATCTATACAGTTAAACATAGAGCACCTTACATTTTGAAACATATACTAACACATAATTACTCTCTTATACAATCATTGATACAAGTACACATTGATCTGCACAGAGTCACACACCTCCCAGCCAGCCACACACACACTCAGTCTCCCATACAAATATTTGGGCAATCAATCAATAACCCATATAGTTACTCATATAGCTACTGATCAACACATGCAGCAGTTTACAGAACAACAGACATAATGATGCACAAATTAAGACAGTTTAGTCACTAACCCATGCACTCAGTGAGACACATTTAATCACTCACTCATACAGTCAGTCACGCACCTACTAAATCCTTCATCCAGACACTTCTACATCTACTCATTCTTCAATATGTAAAACATATTTAAACTTTACAGAAACACACAGTCACTGGATGATGTCATCAGTGATGTCATCAGTGATGTCATTTGAGATGTCATCAGTGATGTCATCAGTGATGTCACTGACCATGTCATGAATGATGTAATATGTGACATCATCAGCAGTGGATTGCGGGTGCGCGATATATAGTTAGTGCAACTAACTATATATGGAATTTCAATGGTTTTGTGTGAGTAAAATAAGGTTTTTTAAATGCTAATTCCTAACTATATATGGTCTATAACCTATGGTTTTTTCAGTGAATATATATATATATATATATATATATATATATATATATATATATATAAATATATATATATATATATTCACTGAAAAAACCATAGGTTATAGACCATATATAGTTAGGAATTTGCATTTACAAAACCTTGAAAATTCACTGAAAAAACCATAGGTTAGAGACCATATATAGTTAGCTGGACATTTTATTGAAATAAAACAAATGAAATTCCATATATAGTTAGTTGCACTAACTATATATCGCGCACCCGCAATCCACTGCTGATGATGTCACATATTACATCATTCATGCCATTTTCCTGAAAATTTCAGCCAATTCCGTCCACAAACGCCAAAGTTATTAGACATAGAATTTTCAGAAATCCCATAGAGAAAAAATCCTAACTATATATACCCACTGGCTATCGCCAGTAGGTAATATACATATATAAACATATATAATCTGCATATCTATATAAATATAAATGCATGCATACATATACATGTTATTTACATGAAAGTTTTAAAAACACTAATAAAAGCAAAGCTAAAAAGCCACCTCATTACAAACAGAATGGCTTTAACTTAAACGAGGGCGAGATCTATTGCATTTTCAATGCTTGTTTACTTTGGTTCTATCAAGAAGGCATTCAGATGTGTCACACATTTGCCATAAATTCTGAATGTTAGCACTCTAGTTGCTCATTAGATCACTGTAGTAAAGCTAGTGCTCACCAGGGAAGTCTGCTGCTAATCATGGTTTGCAGCCATTTTCCCGCATTTTTTATCCCGCAGACTTTCAGTCCGCATACCATTATCCCGCATTTTTTCAAAACGCATGTGCATTTATCGCGCATGCCTTTACAAAGAATTACGTTTTAAAGGCATGTATGGTAAATGCATTTGCGCTGTGAAAACCACGATGACGAGAGAGGTAAGTGGGTTTGTGTTAATTTTTTCGTGGGTTAGTGATTGTGTAGTGTAGTGTAGTGTTGTGTAGTGTAGTGTTGTGTTAGTGTAGTGTAGAGTTGTGGTGGTTGTTTAGTGTAGGGTCATGCTGGGGGTAGTGTTTTAGGGTTTAGGGTTGTGTTGTAGTGTTTGCGTACTGTAGGGTCATGCTGGGGGTAGTGTTTTAGGGTTTAGGGTAGTGTTGTAGTGTTTGCGTAGTGTAGGGTCATGCTGGGGGTAGTGTTTTAGGGTTTAGGGTTGTGTTGTAGTGTTTGCGTAGTGTAGGGTCATGCTGGGGCTAGTGTTTTAGGGTTTAGGGTAGTGTTGTAGTGTTTGCGTAGTGTAGGGTCATGCTGGGCGTAGTGTTTTAGTGTTTAGGATAGTGTTGTAGTGTTTGCGTAGTGTAGGGTCATGCTGGGGGTAGTGTTTTAGGGTTTTGGGTAGTGTTGTAGTGTTTGCGTAGTGTAGGGTCATGCTGGGGGTAGTGTTTTAGGGTTTTGGGTAGTGTTGTAGTGTTTGCGTAGTGTAGGGTCATGCTGGGGGTAGTGTTTTAGGGTTTTGGGTAGTGTTGTAGTGTTTGCGTAGTGTAGGGTCATGCTGGGGGTAGTGTTTTAGGGTTTTGGGTAGTGTTGTAGTGTTTGCGTAGTGTAGGGTCATGCTGGGGGTAGTGTTTTAGGGTTTTGGGTAGTGTTGTAGTGTTTGCGTAGTGTAGGGTCATGCTGGGGGTAGTGTTTTAGGGTTTAGGGTAGTGTTGTAGTGTTTGCATAGTGTAGGGTCATGCTGGGGGTAGTGTTTTAGGGTTTAGGGTAGTGTTGTAGTGTTTGCGTAGTGTAGGGTCATGCTGGGGGTAGTGTTTTAGGGTTTAGGGTAGTGTTGTAGTGTTTGCGTAGTGTAGGGTCATGCTGGGGGTAGTGTTTTAGGGTTTAGGGTAGTGTTGTAGTGTTTGTGTAGTGTAGGGTCATGCTGGGGTGTAGTGTTTTAGGGTTTTGGGTAGTGTTGTAGTGTTTGCATAGTGTAGGGTCAGGCTGGGGGTAGTGTTTTAGGGTTTAGGGTAGTGTTGTAGTGTTTGCGTAGTGTAGGGTCATGCTGGGGTGTAGTGTTTTAGGGTTTTGGGTAGTGTTTGCGTAGTGTAGGGTCATGCTGGGGGTAGTGTTTTAGGGTTTAGGGTAGTGTTGTAGTGTTTGCGTGGTGTAGGGTCATGCTGGGGGTAGTGTTTTAGGGTTTAGGGTTGTGTTGTAGTGTTTGCGTAGTGTAGGGTCATGCTGGGGGTAGTGTTTTAGGGTTTAGGGTTGTGTTGTAGTGTTTGTGTAGTGTAGGGTCATGCTGGGGGTAGTGTTTTAGGGTTTAGGGTAGTGTTGTAGTGTTTGCGTAGTGTAGGGTCATGCTGGGGTGTAGTGTTTTAGGGTTTTGGGTAGTGTTGTAGTGTTTGCGTAGTGTAGGGTCATGCTGGGGGTAGTGTTTTAGGGTTTAGGGTAGTTTTGTAGTGTTTGTGTAGTGTAGGGTCATGCTGGGGGTAGTGTTTTAGGGTTTAGGGTAGTGTTGTACTGTTTGTGTAGTGTAGGGTCATGCTGGGGGTAGTGTTTTAGGGTTTAGGGTAGTTTAGTTGTTTAGTGTATGCTAAAGGCATATTCGTTCTAAAAGTTTTCGTTATTTTATTTTGCTACCTAATAGTACATGCGGGATTTTTTTTGCGGACTGATGGTATGCGGGATTTCGTCATATATTCGCTAATCATACTTTCTATGGCAAAATGAACCCCCTCATTTTGTTCATTTTTAAATTAAATGTTTTAAGAGTTACCACTTTATTCCAATCAAGATGGCTTCAGGTGTGCCATACCTTTGTAATAAGTAGGACTGTCAGCACTCTAGTTGTTCTTTAGAACACTCTGGGACATTCTGTCATTGGGCTATAGTTGGGCTACATCTGGCTGATATTTGGGCTACATTTGTTTTTTTTGTCTCTGGTGGCCATCTTTGGGCTACATTGGGCTACATTGGGCTACATTGGGCTACATTTGGGCTCCAACATATATATAGCCCAATGTAGCCCAATATATATTTTTCAAAGTTAATTTTCGTAAAAACCACTGGAGCCTATATCTTGAGACATAGCAAAGGCACATCGGGCTACCAGTCCCTACAATTTTGCCAAGTTTGGTGTAAATCCATTCAGCCGTTCAGGCTAAAAGTGAGGCCAACCGCCCTATGGAAAATTGCATGGGAAAAACACGTTTTGGGACCCCCCTTTTTTCTCGGCCCCCCCTTGACGAAACCCCCCCAAATTTTCAGGGGCTGCTCAGAAACAAAATGTTCAATTTTCCTGAAAATTTCAGCCAATTCTGTCCTCAAACGCCATAGTTATTCGACATAGAATTTTCAAAAATCCCATAGGAAAAAAATCCTAACTATATATACCTACTGGCTATCGCCAGTAGGTAATATATATATATATATATATATATATATATATATATATATATATATATATATATATATATATATATATATATATATATATTTCAAACGAAAAACCTCCAGTCCTGGGTTTAGTTACAAATGAGAGCACTCCAAGTCAGATATCGCGTAGGTTCATTCACACATTTTATTCTCCGTGAAACCTCAGCAAATTCAATCCACAAACGCGTTTCGGCGTTCACCGCCTTCGTCAGTGTAGATTGACACTGTTTCCCAATCACATTTAAACTAGTGACCATTGATGATCATGGTCACATGTTTCCACTTTGTATCAACATAAACAAAGGTACGTCAAGTAATTCTTTCATTACTTACACGGCGGCCATCTTAGCACGGTAAATAATTCATTATAATGCATTGAATCATAACTATCATACATGATTACTATTACAAATCAAACTTTTTCGTGCATTCATAAGATATAATCCGCACCATTGGTACCTATAGTATGATTTTCACACCCAACTCATGGTGAAAATCAAAAAATGTTCACAATACAGAAAATCACCAAACAGTCAAAATCAAAGTTCAATGAGGTTTTGACAATCTAGCCCTGGATGGGCACAACGATATGTACATAATTGTAACACTAATGCATTTTGTGATCCTCACTTTTGTACAATACTGAAAATGACATAATGATTCATAATGACAACTACTGTTCAGGTGACTAACGTTTAGACATCTCTGTCTATAATAAGGGACTATGTACATCAGATTCCAGGATTCAGAAAGAGTTCCGGGACAGAGACGAGTGCCTCAAATATGAGTCCACATCTCCTCTTCATTGTTCATCCCCCCCGGGGTCTTGGTTTGCAATTGGATAATAAATCTTGATTCTAATGTTCTTAATTTCTTTATCCAGTTTCCTCCTCTTTCTGTTCTGACTAACTGATCCAGAATGAAATACGTCAATAGATTACTATTGCTATCATGTACCTGCTCGAAATGACGAGCTACTGGGTAATTGGGGTCCTTCGTGGTGATCGCCCTCATGTGTTCTAGGACCCTAAGTTTGGTGGCTTTTACTGTGCTTCCTATATACCTTTTCCCACAGGGACATGTTAAGCAGTAGACAGTATAGTCAGAATTACAATTGACCAGCTTGGTTATTCTGCCTTTCCTTTCCTTTCCTGGAATGTGATATTCTTTGACTTTTTGGGAGTTCTTACAGGCCTTGCACTTCATGCAAGGATAGAAGCCTGTTACCGTCATTTTTCTTTTTCTTTTCTTTTCATAGTGGCTATTTACAAGGTAATCTTTAAAAGAGTTCCCCTTTCTGTAAGTGATTAAGGGATAATCAGATATTGATTTGCCGATCACAGAATCTGATTTCAGAATCTTCCAGTTCTTGCGTATTATGTTGAAGATTTCTGGAGATTTCTCTGAAAAATCGGTGATTAATCTGATTTTTGTGTCTGAGGGTCTGCGTTTCTCAGTCAAAAGATCTTGTCTTTCGACTGAGGCACTCCTCATTTCTGCTTGACTTAAGATTCCTTTTCCATAGCCTCTCTGTAAAAATCTATACTTGGACTGTTCCTTGGCCTTCTCAAACTCCTGTGTGGTAGAGCAGTTGCGCTTAATCCGCAAAAACTCTCCCAAGGGGATGTTGTTCACGACACTGCGGGGATGGTAACTTCGTGAGTGCAATATTGTATTGCCCGCCGTAGGTTTTCTATAGGCAGCGGTCTGAATCCTATCATTTTCCACATAGACCCGAAGGTCCAGGTAGAATACCTCACTTTTGCTCATGTTGCTCGTGAAGCTGAGATTCAAGTTATTTTCATTTAGTTTTGCAATGTATCTCTCAGCCTCCTTCTGTGTTCCCCGCCACACCAAAAACAAATCGTCGATGTAGCGGGTCCACAGAACGATATTCTCCATCCACCTGTCGTTGTCTTCCGCCCAGGCCACGTGCTTCTCCCACCAGCCCACGAATAGATTCGCGTAGCTGGGGGCGAAGCACGTGCCCATCGCGGTCCCCTGCAGTTGTAAATACAGTTTTCCTGCAAATAAAAAGATGTTATTTCGCAAACAGAAGTCTGTAAATTCCAAGAGCATGGTGTTATGGCTCCGGTACTTAATAGGTCTGAGTTCAAGGAAGCTTTTCATTGCCATAAGACCGTCCTCATGCTTGATGAATGTATACAAACTGGCAATGTCTAAAAAAAAAAAAAAAAAAAATATATATATATATATATATATATATATATATATATATATATATATCCTCACGAATGCTGCCTTTGAATTAAATTGAATAATTCCAGAAATTTGAGTGCTGGTCCATTCTTCATGTGAGAAGTGGAATGTTTCGCTAGTTAGAGGCGTGATGTGGCATCGCCTCAAACCAGCACCACTGGCGATTAGGAAGCACTCCGGAATCCACAAAACCCAGGTTGCAATATATATATGTGGTTTAATTGTATATCACCAGCCCATCCGTGGGCTTTATTTTATTTTATTTTACTTTATTTTGTTATGTTTTGTTTGGTCCGATTGAGGGAGATCATTTGATTTCACTGCGATTTAAGTGCCCATTCGCGGGCTGTATTACAGTCTTGACTAGGATTCATTACGTGATACATTTTCTAATTATGTATCCAGTATCTGAACATCATCAATTTTAGTTCATTAATGAATTTATATGGCTAATCACATGATGTATATATATCTCTGTAGGCAAAATGATTGATTTACTGTATTTGCTTCATGTATCTGTTGCGATCTGGTAACACACGTTTTGCCTGACACAAAGATGGCGCCCTAAAGGGACAGATCCCACGAGATTTGATGACGATGTTGTTTTGTTTAAAATGGGTAGCGTCAAGCCCGCCGCCTTACACTGACGAAGGAGTACCGCTGAAATGCGTTTGTTCAATCTTTTTTTGTGCCAAATAAATCCTACTCGGATTTAAACCCCCCGCGAGTGCTGGTTGTTATTTTCTGGAGCTTCGCATATATATATATATATATATATATATATATATATACACATACACATAAACCTTGTTTAACAAACTTTAAACATTTACTCAGTTTGAAGGCACACATTCTGTAAGTGGATGTCCAGAATGAAGCCAGCAGTCCTTTGTGCAAGAGTAGAAAAAAATCAAGTTGGAAGTGATACATACTCCTTTTTATGGGAAGACACATTCTCAAAATGTGCCCAGATGAAACATGAGAAACTTTCACAAGGTTGAAACATCTATTTGTTCAGCCTTTTATATTTGGAGTGTAAAATACAAATTCTGAAACAAGGCTTTAACATTCTCAAATGTGCCCATGTCAGCTACAAAAGACTTTCTCAGCATTGATGGTCTTGTTATTTGAAGGGCAAATCATATACAAGAGTCTTACAAATTGTATTCCTGAACTGAGCTGGTATGCTCATAATGTAAGAGTAGAGAAAGTCACTTTGGCTGACATACAGCTGTCTTTTTCATTGGAATAAAAACCTCAGAATGTGCCTTCTTTAATGATAGGAATCTTTCACAATGTTACCAAAATTATTTTTGAGGAGTGAGCCCAAATGTTGTACTTCGGTGTGTGGGGTATCCAACTAGTCTTCCTAAATGGAGCCGGTGAATCCTTTGTTCAGGAATAGAGAAGGACAATTTGATAGTCATGCACTAGCTGGTTTTGTGAGAAAAGAAACCTTAAAATGTGCCCATGTTAAGGATAGGAGTCCTTTACAAAGTTGAAAAACGTGTTTTTGACAGTGGACATTTTATACACACAGTCCTAAACACTAAGGGCCTCATTTATGAGAAGTGTTGCATCGCTGCGTAAAATCAGTGATGCAACACTTTTTAGTGTGCCCTCCTTGCAACATGATGGATGTGCCACATTTAATGTATGGCGCACCATGTCGCAAGGAATGGCAGATACGTCAGGAATCCTGACGTATCTGTCAGGGGTGAAACCCGCATATTGCTAGAGTTGTGTCGTAAGCATGATGCAACTCCAACAATCCATGGGGGAAGCCTATTCCCGTTGCACTGCGTCACCCTTATGCCTGCTATGAGGCAAGCGTAAGGTTGGGACGCAGTAGCGTCCTAGAAATGGCACAGTGAAATCTGATAGATTTCACTGTGCCACTTCTATGAGGCTTTTTGCAGGAGAACACCCACCCTATATACAGTATACCTGATGCATCACTTTGTAAATAAGGTGCAACATGGCACATTTATGCCGCTGCAGCCTCACAAAAAGTGACACAAAGCTGGGGCAAAAGTGTAACAAGGGGCTCATCAATAAGCTCCTCATTTTGCAATTAGGTGTTTGTTCCCTTGTGCCGGAGTATAGAAAATGACTAATAGTTCTGTAACTACACTTTTCATGAGACAAGGGACATTTTCAAAATGGGTTCATGTTAAAGATGGTGAATGAAACAAATATTTTGTCTTAAATAACATGTGATGTGAAATAAATATGTTGTCAAAAATATCACCACTGCAAAAATATAGTGGAACAGAATATCAAAATTAAGAATGCAGGTTTTATTGTATACAATATGGTAATGAAGACAATTGTAATTAATATTGTGTACTTTAGTATACTTGTCATAAGTTTTTAAAACTATATATATGTTACTAGCAGCCCGTCCCGACGTTGTCCGGGTATGAATTGCTGCCGGCCAGTAGTATATTGTTTTGTAGGATTTCGTTTTGATAGCATTTCTTATCTGTGACAGGCCTGTGAAATGCTCCGATTCACAGTGCACTGCTGAAGCACTTAAGAGTGCGCGTTCAGTAGAGTGTGAACTCGAGTTTCCCTACTTTATTTTTCCTTGCAATATTATATAGCGCGAACTCAACAACATGGCATGAGCACAATTTACATTACAGAAGAACACATTCATTTGTGGTAGGTACGGGGCGACAAAGCGATTTGCCTGAAATCACAGGATGTTGAGCTGATGCTGAGATTCGAACGCAGCTCCCCAGCTCTAAAGTTCGCAATTCTAGAACTTGTGGCGGGAGATGTGTCTAAAAGTGTATGTCGGTGCTGGCCATCAATGAGAGAGACCTGTGCATTTTTCAAATGGGTGGTGAAAAAATATGAGTGTGTTGCTGGAGATGTGGGCCGCCGTGCCACCAATGTACTTACCAGGGGAGGGTAAACACCCATTATTCCGCAACTTTCTTTCCGCAAACCATCACTCCGCATACTTTCATTACGAAAGTACCATGACTCCGCAATGCCATTATAAAGCATGGCATTACATTTTATATGCTTTTACCACGCATACATTTACAACAAAATTCATTGTAAATGCATGAATGGTAAAAGCATGTTTTTTAAAATGTTTGGATAAGGTAAGTATGGGTATAGGGGTATATGTTTTGGGTTACTGAGGTATATGTTTTGGGGTGTTTGGGTATTTAAGGGTTCAGATATAGTTTTGGGTTATGGGGTACAGGGGTAGGTTTAGGGATAGGTATGGGTTTTGGGGTACAGGGGTATTTTTAGGGTTCAGGGCTAGGTTTGGGTTTTGGGGTACAGGGTTATTTTAGGTATCAGGGGTAGGTTTGGGTTTTGGGGTACAGGGTTATTTTAAGGGTTCAGGGCTAGGTTTGGGTTTTGGGGTACAGGGGTATTTTTAGGGTTCAGGGGTAGGTTTGGGTTTTGAGGTACAGAGGTATTTATAGGGTTCAGGGCTAGGTTTGGGTTTTGGGGTACAGGGGTATTTTTAGGGTTTAGGGATAGGTTTGGGTATATTTATAGGGTTAAGATGGGTTAGTTTTTAAGGGTGTTGGGGTATTTTAAGGAGTAAGGGTGGGTTATGATTATGGGGTGCAGGGGTATTTAAAGGGAGCAGGGTGGACAAAAAAAAACAATGAAATATTGGGCACTACTCTCGCTTTTTTTTCTGTAATCCCGCGCCCCGCACATGCCCATGCCCCCAGCACATGCCCACAGCACACGATATGAGACATGGCATGAAGGGCGGAACGTACCACACGCCACCAGCGTTTGTCACGCCTCAGCACACGCCCACAGCACAACGCAGACACGCCCACAAGGGACTACTTTGCTGGCACGGTTCTTTTACCTTTAAAATGTATATGGTGGGCGTCTGCATAGCCTATGTCCTTCTGCTGCAACTGTCCTTTCCAACGGTGTATTGGGTGTTATGATTGGTGCTGTGGTTCCTGAGATTACCCGGCTCAAAGGTTTGGGCTCTCTCTTTATTATATTAGTATGGATTAGTAAAATTGTCTTTTTTAAAATATAGTTTGCAATTTTACATGTGTAATTACATTTTTAAAAGACAATTAGATGGGTCCGGTGGCTCAGTGGACTAATGTGTCCACTGCAGAGCCCTGTGTTCAATCTCATGGTCATAGGTTCAAATCCCGGCGGGTCCACTCAGGCTTTCAACCGCCTGATGTCAATAAAAGGAGTACTGTTGGGTAACAATAAAAATCTGTTGATGCCTAAGAGTTAATGTGCAATCTACAAATACCTATGTTAAATAGTTTAAAATTTAGTAGTGGGATATTGGGTTTTTGGGGAATATGGTGGGAGGTTAATTACATTTTAACTAATTATGTTTTAACGTTAAGTAAAGTAAGGTAAAATCAATATATAAATATTTAGTATGTAATGTTTTAATTGTTTAATTGTTCTTTTATTTATTTGGGTTTCATTTCAGGTTTTGTATTTATATTTTGTATAGTATAATTAGTTATAGCTAATTTAGCAGCATGTCAGTTTGTAGGGAAATAGGGTGAGAAATTATTTCAATGAAAATAGTTTTCTTTACTCTTTTTTGTTATTTAAATATTCAATTCATAAATCATAATATTTTCTTTGAATAGTTAAAATGAAAAAATTGTTGTATTTAGACTATGCAAGAAATAATTAGTAATATATATATCAGCAAGTATATATTATATTTATTATTTTATATGTTTCATTTATTTTAAATGTATTATTGTTTTATTTATTTTTTAATTTATCTTCTTGGTGTTTTCAGTAGTAGCGAGAAAAGTGAATTCTACGTATGTTTATTTAAATATTTCATTTAATTATACGTTTATTTTGTATATTAATAATAAATTGTGCATTTTATTTAAATGTATACAATATATATTTTCTAGTTTAACTATGGTTAATCATTTTATGTTTTTAGGTATTGAAACATTTTTTTTAATGACTCTATTGGAGTGGTATATGTAACCTTTCTGAAGTCCAACACTTTCCCTACTGTTGCTTAAATTGGAGTCGGAACAGTAAATCTAGTCCTTCCAATTCCTATGCTTTCCTTAATATTGAAGTTGATATTGTGCGCAAACTAAGAGCATTCTGCTTACTGGGAGGCTGCAGTGGGTGGGTATTGCCCGTGATTGAGGCTGGTTGCTCTCATTCCGGACTCGCGCTGTCATTTTTGGTCCTCTGGGCTCCCGTAGGGTCGAGCGGGACGTCATCTTGGCCTGCAGTGCTCTAGTCATGCAGGCTATAAAAAGAGAAGCCTGGCGTGACTGAGCAGCCAATGGTAAGCCCGTCTGCACCTGTCCTCGCAGGGATGGTGCATGGGGCCGGAAACCATGCCAATTGCAGGCCAGGTCTGGGGCAATATTCCGCAAACAAGCTACACACTGTAAACCACAAGCGCAACACCATCTACCTGCATTCGGTTCAGGTGGAGCTGGGACAAATTTCCTGCGAGAGACACTACTTTATGCTACGCCCGATAATGGTAAACTCCCCTGACAAGCCTAAGAAAGGCCAATTTTTCCTATTAAATTGTCGCTCCGTCCCAAAGCACAGATTTTAAATTGCAGAACTGATTGTGGGGAGACAGATTACTGCCCTTTTCCTAGTGGAAACATAGCTTCATGCGCAGTCCGCCCTAGACATTGTAGACGCCGTTCCTAGGAGCGATGTAATAACCAGACTGGGTAGACCTCTGGGGATGGGGGTGGGCTGGCGGTTATACACAAGCATCAGCTACACTGCAGCCTGTCTGAAGTCCATATCAGTGGGGCAGAAGCAGCTTCCCTCTGTCTAGCGATTTCAGGCCAGTGCTCTATCAATGGCCTGTTGATTTACAGGCCGCCCGGAGTAGCTGCCTCGTTTATCTCAGCACTTCTGGACATGATTCCATTGTTTGTCATTCAACATTCTAAGTTCATAATTTTAGGGGATCTTAACCTACACTTTGACTATCCTACCTCACATAATAGTGTAGATTTATTGAAGGACCGAAAGTGGCTTCAGCTCTCGCAGTTGGTACAGGCACCCACCCACAGGCACCCTCTTGACTCAATTTTTGCAAAATCCAGAGCTGGTGAAATTCAACACCACGATTTCTATCGCTGGGTCCGATCACTATGCTATCCCCTACCAGATTCTGGATACCCACTACCTACATAAACCCACCCAGGCCCCCACCTCAAAATTCGAAACTGGACTAGGATCAGTCAGGAGGCGCTTACCTTTGCCCTGAATCTTAGTCCTCCCTGCCTAGAAAACTCCCCATAGGCCGCCAACCTGTAAGTTACAACATGGTTAGAGGTAGCACTAGATAGGATAGCACCGTGCAGAACATTGATTTCTCCATGGTCCAGACCCTCAGTAGGCTGGTTCACAGAGGACCTCGCACAAACTGAAAAATCTTGCAAACGTTTAGAACGTAAATGGCGGCAGTATTACTGTCTGCAAGACAAAGAGTCTTACCTACGTTTGCTAAAAAAATACCATAAAAAATCAGGATGGCCCAGACGGTTTTCTACTTACAGAAGATCAATGCAGCCAAAAATGCCCAGTGGGAGATCTTTAAAATTATGAAATCCCTCATCTCCCTGGATACAGTATCCATGGGCATGGACCCCAGCAGGGGAAGCTGCAATAAGATTGCCCTTTTAATTCCGGATAAAATCTCGGCGATATACACCTCCTTTCCGGGTGCTGTCAACAACTCTGACTATCCGTCCATGATAAACTCTGAACCTCTCCTCAATGGCGCTTTCAAGATTGAGAGCATCTCAGTGGAAAAACTAGATTCTCTAGTGACTAAAATCAAATGTGGCTTTCCACTAGGCCCGGCGCCTCCAGCTATCTGGAAACTGGGGATGCCCACATTGGCACCCAAACTTTGTGCGGTGCTCAACCAGTCGTTCGAGGCCAGCTGATTCGCGGTTGAGTGGAAACAGGCCATGGTGATACCGATCCTAAAAAAACCTTCCCTGGATCCCTCTAAACCAGAGAACTTTCGCCCAATTTCTCATACTACCTCTTGTGGCTAAACTGTCGGAATGGCACGTCAACTCACAATTGACAGAATTCAACACTGAGAAGAACATCCTACATGAGACCCAATCAGGCTTCAGGCCTCAGTATAGTACAGAATCGGCCCTGTTTCTGGCCTCAGACTCACTACGCAAGGTGGCTGACATAGGGAAATTGGGGGCTCTCGTTATGTTAGATATCAGCGCAGCCTTCGATACAGGCTCACATACTGTGTTAATGGATCGATTGTGGACATTTATTGGATTGCAGACTTCCTTCACAAACGCTTGTTTTGGTCATTCAGAAGCCATACACCTCGGACATTATCCCGTAGCAGAGGGGAGTGCCTCAGGGGTCGGCACTGAGCCCCACTCTTTTCAATCTTTACCTGCAGCCATTGGCTGATGTTATCCAGAGCCATGGGTTTAAGATGGTGTCTTACGCTGATGACACTCAGCTTATGATTACATTAGCCAATGACGATGAAAGGGCCACTACCTACTTTAAACTATGCCTCACTGACCTAGCAAGTTGGATGCGGGCTAGCTGCCTAAATTTAAATGCAGAGAAAACCGTGGTGCTGGTGGTGGGGAAGCAGCCCTCCATCTGGTCCTCTGCATGGTGGCCGGCTGATATGGGCCCCACCCGAGCCCGAAATCCAAAGTGAAAAATCTAGGCATCCTTTTTGATTCCCAGCCGTCGTTTGACAGTCAGGCACCACAGTGGTCATATCCTTCAGGGTGCTGAGACTAATAAAGAAGCTCCTGCGTCTAATTCCGGCGGAAGCCTAAAAACAGTAGTGCAGGCCCTGCTGATGTCTCTGCTGGACTACTGCAATGTGCTCTATATGGGTGCTTTTATAGGCAGGCCAGCGATGCTGCAAAGAGTACAAAATGCAATTTTCGCGCTGTGCTGAAGGTTCTAAAAAACGGGCGTGGCCGTGACGGAACGGTTCCGTCATAAGCACAGCCCAACCGGCGCTCGTGACGGAACCGTTCCGTCACAAGCATCGAAGGGGTTAAACACAGAATTGCGTATAAAGCCCTGTGCTTCACGCATAGTATAATGTATCGGAGGGGTTCCAGCTATCTCTTCCCCCTGATCAAGGCATATACGCCCTCCAGAATGCTTAGATCTGGAGAAGCAGAGCTGGCAGTGATCCCCAGAGTACGCCGTGCAAGACTGAGGGGCAGCTCGTTTGGACTGGGTGCAGCCAAGCTATAGAATTCAATGCCGAACAACCTAAGACTTGAACAGTCTGAGGTAAGTTTCCGGTAGAACCTGAAGACTTGACTCTTTAGACAGAGTTAGAAGTCCATTTGCACCGGACTCGCCAGGGCCTGATTTTTGGTCAGCGCGTGAACACTCCCTTGGAGTAACCAGGCGCTTTATAAATCAAAATTCTTTCATTCATTCATTCATTCATTCATTCATTCATTCATTCATTCATTCATTCATAATTGGGGTGGGAATAGTTAATATAACCCTTACCAAGTCCAACACTTACTCTACTATTGCTTAAGATGGAGTGAGAATAGTAAATATAACCCCTTTGAAGTCCAATACTTTTCCTTCTGTTTTGTATATATTGAGGTGGGAATAGCAAATCTAATCCCTCGAAGTCCAACACTTTTCCAGTTGTTGCTTACATTGCAGTGGGAATAGTAAATCTAACCTCTCTGAAATTCAGCACTTTCCCTGCTTTTGCTTAGGGTGGAATGGGAATAGTAAATCTGACCCCCTCAGAGGTTCAACACCTTCCCTACTATTGTTTAGACTGGTGTAGAAAGGGCCATTTGAACCCCTCTGTAGTCCTACACTTTCCCTACTGTTACTTAGATTGGAGTGGAAGTAGTAAACACTGACCTTCTAAGTGGACTTGCTCCCTTCACAGCGAAACTCTGCCTGGTAGCTGCTACTTCCCCTGTTGCTGCTGCTGACCCTTGGTCGAGGCCCACCTCCACCCAAAGGCCCCTGCCTGCGCCTCATATCTGGTGGTCTAGTGGTAGAGCGTTCCTGCTCTGCTGCTGGACTGTCCCTCTCTTTTCTGATTTCTGCCTTTATTTAGCTTTTTCCTTTTTACCTTTTTCTTTCCTTTGTTTGCCGCCCTCGTCCCTATTGCTGTGATCCCAATGCCCCACCCCTCCAGTGACCCTTCCTGCTCCCGCATTTCCTGCCTCCCAGCTGTCCAACCCCCCAGCACTTAATGACAGCCGCCGCGTGGCAGCACTGCTGGTACACCAAAGGCAGGCCTGTCTGCACCCATCCGTGCCTGGACTATGACCAGGTTCTCAGACCTTCCACCGCTATGACGCCAGCACCCTCCTCACCCACAATTCAGGAAGCCATACCGCCTGCCACCTTGCATCACCGAAGAAGACCCAAGGACCCTTCTCCTGCCAGAACTGCAGCCACTTCCTCATCCACGCCAGCATGCCAAATTCTCTCGCCGCCCAACCGACCAACAACACACTCGGCCAACTCAACTGCATCCTCTTCGTGCGATCCCTCCACAGACACGCCACAGAAATTTGGGACCTCCTCGACGTCGCCTCTCCTGACATCACCTTCTTTGCGGAAACCTTGATCAACCCCTGATCCGGACCGGACATTGACATCACCATCCATGACGGCTACAAAATCACCTGCAAGGACTGCACTGACCGACCAGGAGGCATCACCATCATCCAGAAGAACTCCTACCGACTGACCATGCACTTAAACGACCCAATGACAACCGTCTGGACCTGGACCAACCCTGAGTGAGTCGTGACCCTCAGAGTGGTTCTCCTCCAGTCCTGGATGCTTAGAAGTGGTGCTGACGGTGAGCAGATGGCTCAGATCTAATACTTGGCACTTAACAAGTTCTCTGCCCAAAGGTGCCCTGAGAGAAGGCCAACGTGCATTTCTTACTGATCCACCCAAGGTGCATTTCGGTCGGCCTGACTTTGAGGTAGTTCCCTTACATTCTTCTCCATTGCTGCAAAACCTGTTCAGTGGTCCCTGTCTGGAAGGGTATCCAACCTCCTGGAACCCTCATCTGACACAGCTGCAGCCTCATCTGCTGTAGACTTTTGTCTTCCAAAAAAGAGACAAAGGCCCAGATTTGCCAAAGAATTGCTTGCTCTTCCGTCACGCAGGGTGACTCAAGGGCAATGAAAGGGCAATGAGTCCGATTTAACAGGCCATGCAAGGCCACCTTGCGTGGCCCTGTGTGGCTTGGTAAATCTGGAGTAATGCTAAGCTCTGTAAGTCACTGCCTTGCATTAGTCAGTGCCAGAAAGGTGTTTAATGGGTGGAGTTTGAGTGTTTCCATGCATCCACCCATATATTCTGGCACATTCCTAGATTTACCATGACAAGTAAACCTGGGGATGCGTCAAAATTGTATGCCTTCCTGATAGAGGCGCAACAAGGAGAAATATCTTTATTTCTCTTTGTTTGTTCAGAATACAGCACACTTAGAAAGAGGGAAATGCATTTAAGGATTGCCTCTGTGCAGGCATGTGTCCCTTCCTCAAAAAAAACATTATTTCCTCCAACACAGGCACCCTTTCAATACAGCACAAAGGTGCCTGTGTTGGCGCTAGGTAGCACATAACGCACCAGCACAGTGAGAAAGCAGCAATGCGCAAAGTATTTATAAATATGGCACATTCCTGCCCTCTCCATTTGATGCAATGCAGCATGTTGTCTTGCAGCTTTTCGCAGCGTCAAATCTTGATAATTTTGACCCTAAGTCTGAAAGTAGGAATCTTCACTGTGACTTCGTCCAACGGCTCCACGAAAATGACGCCTCCTCTTTGGACACCCTTGGCTGCCTTGCCCAGCTGAGCTTTAACTTCTCAGACATTTTTCTTCAAAAATTCTTCTAAATATGGAGGTAAGTCGAGACGTGGTTCAATCCATGTCTTGTATCCGAACTGTGGTTTATTGCGGCCAGCCTTAACTTTTTACTTTGGGCTGGTCTTGCACAACTTGATGCCCACAGTTGGTGTTTTGAACGTTTAGGCACTATTTTTCACTTTAAAATGTACAAATTCATAACTCTAATTCAGCTGATAAAACATAAATATAAACATAAGATAATATTCGTCCTATTTCAGAAAATTCTTCATTACCATTACCTGGTGGACCATTTTTAATGTGTTTTTAACATGATTTTTTAACAGCCAACCCGCCAATGATCTTTCCCCTCATGCATCAAATCATTTAGAGATACTTTAACATATTGTATACAATGGCTTCACTAGTGTCTTATGTCAATAGGCTTAATGCCTCTGCTTGTTGCATTACCCCCATGGAATGGCAAATCTGTATTATTGCCTTCCACCTGGGATTTTTATACACTGCACAAAAGAATAGAAGATAAGCCATTTTTTCATCTGGCGAATTACATGCCGGTAAAGTGCTGGACAGGCGGTATACGCTCTACTGTTTGGAATAAAAACCACTGAATTAAAGAGATCCGAGTCAGAATTTTACATATAACTAACTGGCCACGAGGAGAGTAATAAAGTCAAAATAGCATTCATAAGAACCAGTACATTTAAAATCCAGAAAAGCGACAGTTAGGAATTTCTGAGTCCGGAAATAGTCATTTCTTTGGCACAGTATTCCAATACATTTTTGGATAGTGTTCTTCAGATAATGGTTGTAAGTTCATTATGTCTTTGTATTGCACTTTAAAGTTAAGTATCATTAGCACTGACCACACACTTCTAAACCACAGGATTTTACATTGCCCATCAAGAGAAATGATCTTTTCTAGGGTTGCATGATATGGTAATAGTCCCTGGGTGTACCACAACCTCCACCAAGCTAGCAGGTTTCCGATGTTTTTCTTTGAAGATTTATTTTTCATCTCTCTGTCTACAGGAATGGAACCAGTGGGTGCCCTGGGGTAAGTTAATCAGGAATATCAAAAATGTGTTGTCAATTAAAGTGAGACCACTTGGCTGCAGGAAGACCCACAATTCAGCTCCACAGAGTGAGTCTCCTAAAGCTTTGACATTATCTAGCTGTGGTTGATTTGTAAGCACAAAGAATGCTGGAGATGTTCTGTTGCAGCCTTAGACAGACGGCTCTAACTAGGAGGGTTATTGTTGCTATTGACATAGATTTTTCGGTTAAGGATACATTTGCATTATTAATTGTATCTTTGTTGATAAATTTGTTTTCACAAAATTATACAAATTTTCAGGGAAATTATGCAAAATCACATGCAATTACTCAAAATGAGAATCCATCATTGAGTGTGATATTGAAGCACAAAATACGAGCTTGATAAAAACATAGCATGAAAACCTCAGGCAGCGCAAGCAACCGCCGTTCATGTTCAGACCATTTGCATTATTCTTATGTACTTGGAGTAAAATGTTGCTGCAAATGACACAATAGTGTGTGAAGTGGTGCAATTTTGAAAATTTTGCTTAGCAACTGTAGAGCAAAGTTCCAAAAATGATGTGACTTTCGCTGCTTTATTTAAATTTGTTGTGCTCTAAAAATTATGGTAAACCATAATAATGGGTGTTAGTGATATGAGAATTAGCAATGTACCTTTTTTAAAAGGCAGGGACACTGACTAGTACTGTATGATTATATGTCGTTGACTTGGGGAAGAACAACATGATGTGGAAAGACTGATGCTCTGAATGTTTTTTAACTAAAAGAAGTGCTGCTCATACGATGATCCTATGAAGAGTAGGGCATGTTATAAGAAAAAGAAGGCAATTGCACTATAAAGGACCTGCTTCTAAATATAGTTAAAAAACACAAACATTGGCATGCATTCAACATTTGTACCTAAATGTAAAAATAAGTTAAAGCTATAGGCTTTCTTACTGTATCTGGAAAAAAGGTTATGCCATCAAATTACAATGGAATTGTGTTTTTAGGTGATATATGCTTCTGTAGGGTGTGTACTGGTTTTTGGGTGGCACAGGAAGTTCTAGGGTTTAGGGTGGGCATGGCTTTTTGGGTGGTAAGGTATTTTTCAGGGTTTAGGGTGAGTATAGGTTTTTAAGCGATACAGCCTTTTTTTAAGGTTTAAGGTGGGTATGGGTTTTTGGGTGGCAAGGGAATTTTTAGGGTTCAGGATGGATATGGATATTTGGATGGTAAGGTATTTTTCAGGGTTTAGGGTGGGTATGGGTATTTGGGTGCCAACTGATTTTTTTAGATTTAGGATTGTAGTGTAGTTCCTATTTTCCCAATAGGCTCTGCGCATTGGAATAATATCTTCAATAGGATAGACGTAGGACAGTGGTTAACTAGGTCTTCTACTGACGATATTAGACTTAAAGTTATGTGTGCCAGCTAGCTCAGAGTTCACTAGAAACTTTCTCGAATAGGCAAGGAGGAGTTTAACCTCCCTGGATAGACAAGAAGGGATTTAGTTTCTGACAACCATAGAACATGACAACTTTGCTCTCCCCTAATCAAGAGTATATCTCCAGAGTCGTGTGAAAACAAAAGACAACTTATTTTACTCAGTCAGTACGTGCATTCTTAGTTTCACCAGTTTGTAGAGAAATAAGAGATGGGTGTGGTTCAATAAAAGATGTTATTTATTGATCAGTCTCTTTTCTCATACAAGAGAAATGAATCGCTATTATTGCAATACTTATAGTTAAGTAAAGTGCATACAGTAAAAACAGAATTATAAAATAATACTGTAAAAGCATTTATATGGTTTCTTAGCCATATGATACTAAAATGGATAAAAGATATACATACATATATACATTGACTAATCGTACTCAACTGGTGCTTCTAACTATGCCTACCCCGGTGTACCTGACCTAAGCCTAATACTTGGGAGGGAGTAAGTAAGTAGCAGTTTAAGTTAAGTTTGCTTTGCCAAGAATCTGACTCAAGAATTTTCTGTAAGGGGTTAGTCAGTTCAGTACCTGGGATTTGGAAGGCTGGAGGGTTGGTATCTCTGTCTCAGGACTCGATATCCCAGTTACCCACGAGGGCGGCTGGAAACGCCGGAGGCTGGATTTCTCGGCAGGAGAAAAGGCAGCGTCTCTCTCAGCGCGTCAAAAGGGAGGGGCAGCGTCCGTGGGCTTTTCTGTTTCAGCTGGGCTCTCCGGCAAGTAGCGCTGCTCCAAGCTCGTCACCACCGTGTCTTAGCTTAGGGCAACGTCGGTATATTTATACCTGAAAGGTGCCGTGTTTGGCGTAAGGATGGACATAAGACGTCAGCAAGAATGTCATAAGGACTGGTCGTTCTTACATTCTTTGCAGGAGTTCTCGAGCGAAATCAAAACAATGGTCGCGGGGATTTCCCAGGTCTGTTGGAGGTTTGATTTGTTTTGAGAACTCGGTGTGCTTCTCTAGGGGGCTGAAGGGATAGTGCTTGCTTAATGTGACAGCATGCGCTATGACCTAATCTGAAGACGGGTTTCTGTGCCGTTGTATGGACACTAGTGAATTAATAACCGGACAAGGGTCAGAAATGGGAGTATCAATATAGGTACCTAGATAAACACACTACACCCACTCCACGAAATTATGTACATATTTACTAACCTAAGCAATAGTAAGCATAACTAACAGTGCATTTGTATACCGGACCACCCCAAAAAACATATATATTTTTTGTTGTTTTGAAAAATGGCGTATGCAAAATGCACGAAATGAGTATAGGTACTGTATGCCTTCAAGCAGTATAATCATTCAATAGGGAGATGCACATTTTATATCAGCATGAACGATTTGCGAAATTACACATGAAATGGCTCTTGATACAGAAGAAAAATTGCGAGACCATCTCATCACATATAAACACAATGTATTGCATATAAACTAGAGGTTGAGGTAATGTAATTACTCTAGTATTCCTAAGAATAGAAGTTCTGTTCTCTAAGAATAGTTTTACTTTAAGCAGAAGATAAGTGCCAAAAAGGTAAATATTTTGGAATTTTGGAAAAAAGTTTTTGCTATTCAGGGGAGAAGAGAAAAAATAGTTCACAGTCACTTTGTTTTCAAAAGACTGAAGGCCAAATTCAGAGTTCAGGGAACGCCGTGTGCAAGTTTGTTTAAAATCATTCTCTCTGTTCCGGTGAAAACATCATTTCAGATAGATTCTCGAAAAAACAGTCTACAGCTTCAGGTGAGAGTTCGACTAGGTTAGAAAATGTCGCTACCATGCAGTCGCGCGCATGATTGCTTTCACTGATGGTTTGATCAGAACTGCTTACAAAAGGTCGTACCTGGTCGATGCTGCTTTCATCTTGTACTTCACTACCCTTCAATCGCAGTGGTGAAGTTTCCACGAATGCCGTCATCAGGATAGGTAGCCGCTGGGGACAGCACAATGCATGAGCCTTTACCGGACCCAACAAAGTATCTGCATCCAATGGTACGTCTGATTGTAGTGTAAGACAGGTGTCTAACACGCATTCTTCGCCGCATAGCATGCACCTTAATACAGGCATAACACAATTCTGCCAGATGGGTCTGAATGAAAGAAACCAGGTCATATTCAGATCTCGTAGCCGGGCTAAGCCAAGGACTTTAGTTATGCGGTCCCGGTAGCGGATAGCTAGGATCGTTTCTTCCATTGTAGCTGGAGTCTTGTCTGTGACATGGCTTGCCATAACGAAGCAAGAGTAGCAAGAATAAAATGCCTGCTACGAGTCCCAACAGGAGAGGAAGTCCGCCAAAGATGGAATGGACGAATTCTGGAAAAATACCCAGGATCGCTTTGAATGGTGTTAAAGCGCCTGAAAAAACTGTCTTAAATACACTGGCAATACCACTTGTATCAGAAATATTTAAGATTTCGTTCAACATTTCTGCGAAGTGTAGGGGGCTATTTGTTGATAACATTGAATGAATCTCTGCCGTTGTCCTTGCAACTTGGAGATCATACGTTTCTTTTGATGACGTCAACTGGGTTGGCGTCTGTAGGAGCACAGTCTTCATTCTGCTTAAAGTATCAATTCGAATAGAAGAGATTTTTAAACTGGGCCATAACCTTCCCTCCCTGTCTGGAGCATCATTCGGGAACAATACTCTTTCACAGCACATGACCCTGGAAGTCACGCTTATGAGATAAGGTTTTCCTGGCAGCAAGCCACAACATCTGTGATCTACAATTAGAATGTAACTCCCGTTCGAAAGTCTTCTAAAGAATGGTTCTATTTGTGTTGTAGGTGTGCCTAACTGGTGACATGAAAGGTTATTTGAAGTCCCTTCACAGGCCCCATGCAAACTAATACCCTGACACAGAAGTATGCCACTTAGCGATCTTTCACAATTATTACCACTAAGAAATACACTCTGTCCGTTATTACTGACACATGTATGTGTATAGGGCAAGTTCCGTGTGGATTTAATGTATCCTTTACCCAACCTTTCATACTGGCCTGCCTGTATATATTTGTGGCAGTATTGAAACTGGAAAGTTGTTATCAGAATATTTATTATCCCATGTATTATCCATTCAATGACAGGTCGTTCTGACATTGTCAATGGTAATCTCTCAAGTTTTTCAATGCTCAGAATTGTATAGTCAGCACCCTTTTGTGCCAAACTGATTTGTTTATCAGTAAGGTTAAAGATATTAAATAGTGACGTTGTGTTGATTAGACGCCAAGGCACATAGCCTGAACGCAGATTTTGTAACGTCCAGCCAAGCTGTACAATAGAACGTAATTGAGACTGACCGTGTTGCAACATCAGTAAGTCTTGTTCTATTATATCGATTGCAGAAGATACAATACTGTCCAGTGAATATATTCTGGAAGACAGAGTCATTAACCCATTGTCTACAACAGAAAGTGATTTTTCCAAATTAACACGTCAATTTCCCGTATTTTCTCTGCTGTCTCAATTTGAGTTACTTTCCAAGCTTCGTTGTAAGCTGCATATATAGAGGCCGCTATGAAACGTTTTTGACGCTGTTTGCGTGGTCCCATGATGAAATCACGCAAGTCAGCACCTTCTTTAAGTAAAGATAAGTGTTGCTTAATTTCTGACAGTGTGGATGTATGTAGCCATTGAAGGCAGAGTTTTCCCACACTATAAGTAGTTACAATCCCTGGATGTTGTCTCTGGGAGTATCTTGGGTCTGGCCTGGTCAATGTGAACCCCTGTATTTTGTTCAGGAATCTGTCTTGACAGTTATTTGTGTCTGTGGGCCAGATCAACCATTGTTTCCAATCAGCATGTGTTCTGTTTTGGTTTAAAATATGGGATACGTCTATCTCAACATCCGTAGTGCTATTACTGGTAGGTGTTGGTTTTGGAATAGACGGTTTATTTAAGTCTTTAATTTTGGCTAGGCCAAGACAGGATGTTTGTTGAATTGTATCATTCAAAAATATAATTTGTTCTGGGATCATGCAGGCTCTAAATAATGATTCTATACCTTGCACTTGCCAATCTTTTGTGCCCCAGATCGTTTTCGTTTCAATGTTATTGTTCCAGAAATCAAAACCAAATGTATTCATTTTTTCAAAGAATGAGTCTGAATATATTAATTTTGTGTTTGTAAGCATGGTTTTCACTCCTGTCTTATTTAACAATTTGAAATAAAATGTTTCTGCATTACTTGTGTTGAACCCTGAAAAGTATGAATATTTATCAAAATATGTCTTTGAACTGCCTTTTGGTGGAGTTGCACAATGTTCCCATTGGTTAAATTTTAAAACATTTCTAGGTTGAGTAGATTTATGCAGATAATGGTTACCATAATGGTTATAACAAAACATTTGATCGTAATTAGATGAACCTTGCAAATAATCATGTTCTGTGAATTTAGCTGACATTACTAGATCAGACATAATATCATTAATACTTTCAAAGTCCCAATCATCAGCAAATGTGCTTGGTTTTACAAAGTCACTTAATGAAATCTTAAATTGATGAGGATACTTCAGAAGCTCAACCGGACCATAGATTTCGTAATCAGTTTTGTCCCATGCTACCCCACCGGGTATAGGATTGGCTGTGAAGTTTACTGAAGAAAGTTCTCTTTTCTCTATGTGTGAAGACTTGTGTGGTTTCAGGACCAAGTTGATGTTCTGACTTGCTGTGTCCATTGTAACATATTTTCCCTCAATGAAATGTCCCAAGCATAGTACTATGATGAGCCAAGGTATGAGGATGAATACTCCTAGAGCCACCCAAAGTTCAATCCATGGAGAAATCAGATAGGTTTCTTGTAGTTGATGAAAGAGTTCCTTTGCTTTGTCTTTAAAAGTTTTTGTTGTTGGCTGTTCCTCAGGGTCACTTGGATCCTCAGAAAAATCATCGAAGTTGATGAAGTAGCCTGATGCTGTTCTGTCAATTGTTTCAATTGCTTCTGGATTCCTTTTCGTTTTTGGATTTTTCTTTGTTTCATTAGCATAGTCTGTGGTTACATCATTATAGACTGGTGTTTCTTGATTTAAGATTTTAATTTGTGTTTCAAGAGGTTTAAGTTGCATGGCTTTGTTGCATAGTCCTTGTTGTTTTACTGTAGGTGTATCAATTGTGATTAGTCTTTCAGTTTGAACCTCTGTGTTTGTAGCAAACTTTGGTGTTCTACTACTTCTTGGGAGTCCACTTGGCCTACTACTTGTTATCGGCCACATGATTGTGGTTAAACCAGGTCGATGGATACAACTCGGTTCTCCTTTTTACCAGCAAGGGGCGGTAGTATTACTGATCTTGTCCCGTTGACAGACAAGACAGGAACTGCTTTTCTGTAAGAAGGCCCAAATTCCTTCTTCACCGCGATCTTTTCTCTGACCAGATCCCCGATTTTTGGAATCCAGACAGGCCTTGCTGGGACAGGTGGTTTCTCTTCAGTGGCTGTTGGCTGTTGCTTCAACTTTATGTTGCTCAGGTCTTTTCTCTTTTTGTTTAAGTCCTGTAAAATAGCCAAACGATCTTTGATATCAAAGCATTTTTCTTTAACCACTGAAGTTTGACTATCAAGGTTCTGGATTAGCATTCTAGTCCCAAACAATAGTTCGTACGGACTGAGACCTCTCAGAGAATTTCTTGGCAGATTATTAAGACTGCGTTGGACACTTATTAAATGTTTGACCCACCCAGCTCCTGAACCTAATACCTTAGCTGTTATAGATTGCTCTATGCCCTGGTTTTTTCTTTACACCATCCCGTTTCCCTCAGGAAGGAGGTGACAAGAGTACCGCAATGCTATGCCCATGCCGGCCATGTCCGTCTCATAAGCTCGAAAGCTAAAAAGCAGGACCCTGGTCAGAATGTAGCTTGCAAAATTGCGTATATGCCATTATAGACTCGCAAATCTTTGTATAACAGTTCAGACGTCAGCCGAGAGCTGGGGTCTACATTTTAAGTGAAAATAGTCTCTATATGTTAATATGACGCATTATTCATTCTGGGTATTTCATGTCGATAGCCTAATCCTTATTGGGTGAAACGCCATGGTAGTACGCCCTCTCTGTCACCACTGGGATCTCTGTTGCAGTCTGGGCAGTTTTTTGCAAATATATGATGTTGCAGGCTCATTCCTGGCCACCAGTATGTTGATTGTAATTCTTCTAGAGAATCCTTAAGTGTAAGGTGTCTAAGACCCTCACCCATATGTGCGTCTGCTATTAACAAGCCTCTCCTGTCCATGTTTGGAATCACTCTATCCCCCACTCCAGGGATTCGAGCAAAAGGAACGGAGTTTGCATCGATTATGTATGTATAATTGAGTGGATACATGAGGGGTAGCGCTGAGCAGTCGCTTTTTGATGACGTTTTTACCGCCAGCATTGTTTCATCGTCAATGTATTTTACTGAACGCTTTTTTGTAGCTACGGAAGCCGATTTAGTTGGTTCTGCTGTGGCTGTCTCAGCCAATGAATTCCCTGCAACGTGAACGCCATCACGCTGATGACTCAGTGAGTGTATCAAGTGAGTCTTTGGTAGTTCTTTCTTTAAAAGAACTATTTGTTCCCAAAGCGATTTTTGCTTTATTGTGGCACCTGTGTCATCTTTGTACCCGTTTTCAACCCATTTCTGCAATTCGTTATTGTATGATTTGACGCAGTAATATGAATCGCTCACTATTAGTGTCGGGAATTCGCGATCCGCATTATCTAGCGCCATTTTTAACGCTATTATGTCAGTTTGTTGTTCTGAATTGTTTTCCACTGAGTGTGTTTTTGAAAATAGAGGTCTTAATTTACCTCCGCGCCACACGTCTTTTGTAATCTCGCATGTGGCGTTATAAGCTTGTTCACCCCAAACTGAGGGCTGAGCATGTCCGTCTGTATGTATTACACAGGCGTACTGTCGTACGAGCAGAATGTCGATTGGCAGAGGATATTCTCTTTCATATTCTAGATTTTTTAATTTTGTCAACTCTGGATCAAAATAGTATTTCACTCTGTCTGTAGCAATAGAATCTTCCCATTGTATCCATCTAGGATTCAGTGCCATAGTAGGTAAATTACATGGGGTTGTTAATGCCTCAAAGGCTGATTCCCCTGTTCTGACTGTAATTTGTCTGCCGTCAGCTTGGTATCTTTCTCTTGCTACAGCTGTTTGAACCGCGTGAACAATGTTTTCCTTAATGCTGAATGTTTTTTCAGCTTCTGTGTATAAGTGTGATTTGTATGCTATTGGTACCTTTTCTCCCTCATTGGAGGTTATGTATGTGAATCCGCATCTTCCTGGGATGACTCGAATCACGAGGTTGCGTGTGTTATCGCGTGTTTGCAGTTTTGTTTTAACTAACATGTCTGTTTGTAAAAGATCTCAAAATTTCTGTGTGTTTTTGAGTCCAGTTGATTCTTTTAAAATCTGGTTTTATTAGATCATTTAGAGGTTTAACTCTCTCTGCATAATTTATAATGTAAGTTCTTCCGAAATTCAGGAAACCTAGAATTGATTGCAAGTTTTTCAGTGTTCTAGGTGCTTGGATTACAGCACATTTCTCTAGGAAATTGTCAGCCAGGCTTTTGCCTTCACTTGATAATTCATATCCTAAGAATAGGATAGTCAGATGGGCAATTCTTGACTTCTTGAAGTTGAATTTGTAACCCTCTGCTGCGAACCCAAGTATTATGGTGTTCACTCTTTTCAAGTGAGTATCCAAGTCATCGTCTGTTAGATAGATGTCATCGACATAAGATAATGCCTCATCATCATATATTTGTAGTAATTCTGTTACTCTCGCTGAGAATAATCCTGGGCTGTTCTTGAACCCTTGGGGCAAACGACAGAAATTTTTCTGCGAACCATTTATTGAGAAAGCGGTCAAATATCTGCTTTCAGGTGCTATATTTTGACAAAAGAATCCATTAGAGCTGTCTAATGTTGTTTTGTATTTTTTGCGCACTATGCTATTCATTAGTGCGGCACTGTGTGAGTTTTGTACTGCAAACGTTTTGCAGCATGAGTTAAGGTGTCTGTAGTCCAAAACTAGACGATATGAATCATCTGGTTTGGAGACAGGAAACAAAGGATTGTTCATTTCTGAGGTGCATGTTTCAATCACCCCCTGGTATTCAAGTTGATCTAAGATCTCCCTGACCTGTTTTTTAGCTTCTTGCTTAATTGGGTACTGCCTCTGTGCAGTTGGTTGAGATTTTAACTGGATTTTGTGAGGAGGAGAGTCTTCATCCCATCCCACATGATTTTTATATAATGCAGGAGCCTGGGCTACTGCCCACTTTCTTGCAAGTGTATATTTTTTATGAATTGGAATATGATTTGAGAAGGCACGCATAATCATTTCTTCGCCATGAGGGCACTCCCTGACAAACTCTGGTGGCCAGTCTTTTTCAGCTAGAAGGATGTCATAGCCCTTGGAGAGATTATCCCAAAATAGACCCCTTATTTTCCTAGTCTTATCTCCCTCTATACGTAAGGTTATTTCATATATTTTATGAGGTTTGCTAACTCTGGTATCTGCAGTTTCTACTTGAATGTATTCATTCGTGTCCACTGTCTCCAGATGATTCATCAGGATCTTGCGAGCTATGCTCACTTCTGCTGCGCTGTCTAGCATTGTCTGAGCCCACTCTCTGTTTTTCAGCTGAGTCCTCAGGATCCTCGGCATGTTTTATTATTTTAATGCTGGCTACCTTCTTCTTTGGAAAATGTAACTTTTTACTTTGATGAGCAGGTTCTTTGTCTTTGGACTTGACGAGCTCTTCCCTGTGTTCTGACCGTCCTCTTCTTTCCGATTTCTGCGAGGAAGTCTGAAAAGATCGAGAGGGACGTGTATCAATATCTTGATATCTATCAGGTTTCTTCAAATTATCCCTATTTCTAAGGTTGTATTTTTTCTAAGCCTGGGCGTAGTGGGGCTCCGCGGAGCTACGCGGAGAGGGCGAGAAGCTACCCCCACTCCCGCACTCCGCGTAGCCCCACTACGCACCTCCCTCCCACTCTCCCCTACATACTTTATTTAAGCAATTACACTGATTAAAACAATTTTAAAGCACTTACCTTGTCCGGGGCTCGTCCGGGGCTCCCTCTTTGAATAGCGTCCTTTTCCTGGATACCAATGCGCATGCGCGGCCGCCCGCGCATGCGCATTTGTTTCTAGGAAAAGGACGCTATTCAAAGAGGGAGCCCCGGATGAGCCCCGGACAAGGTAAGTGCTTTAAAATTGTTTTAATCAGTGTAATTGCTTAAATAAAGTATCTAGTGGAGGGCGGGAGGGAGGCGGGTGGCGGCCGACTCGGCTACGCTCACGGAGTGGGCGTAGTGTTGCCGGCTACGCTGCCTACGCAAAATGCGTAGAAGGCAACACTACGCCTACTCAGTGGGCGTAGCCGATTCCTCCGCCCAGGGCTAATTTTTTCTCAGAGGGCTCCCTCTGGGGAGACTTGTGTCCTTGGTCCGGAGATCTTTTTCTCCGCCGAGGAGACCTTCCTCTGGACTGGAATCTTTTTTCTTTGGGAGTGGATTGTTTATTTCCATCCCAGTTCTTTTTTGAAGTGTTTAGATTATTTTTAATAAATACCTTTTCAGGATTTTCTATTAGTTGGGGTTTCACTGGTTTCCCACCCAAACTATCTTTTCCTAGTTCTTCATAGGATTTTTCTATGATTCTGGCAAGTTCAAATGGTTGGTCTGCTATATCTGTTTCCTTCAATCTTTGGCGGATCGCCACATTTGCTGCTTCCCCTTTTATGTTTGCTAGTAATATTGCCGAGACCTGCTTGAAGTCTTTCAGTAATTTCATACCCAGAGTTAAAGCAGGTTCTGGACCGTATTCATTTTGAATCTGTTTTAGCACTTCTGGTATTACCGCCATGGACGGAACACCATGTGTTTTTGTGTAAATGGAAGCAAAGACTGTGCCCCAAGTGTCACAGTCCTCCACATGTGGTGCGATCCCCATTGGGAGACAGATAGTCAGAATTCTGTGTTTCTCCACAGGTGTGGTATCTGGAAATACCGCCTCTATTTGAGTGATTTTTTGTGCTAACCAGAATGGAATTTGTTCCCGTTTAATGGGTATTTTCTGTGGTGTGATTTTATTTGTGTTCCCCTGATGAGGGGTCAGCTGTGGAATTTTAATAGCTGGTTGGACTGTTGAAGTCCGCATTACATATTGGACTAGTTGTCTGTGTATTTTAATCAGTTGTTTTAACCGTGTTAAAAGTTCTGACATTTTTTCAATGTCTGGATGTGGTGTGTATCCGGCTAGAACCGGCCACGTTGCTCCTGGTCTACCTAGTGGACCGAGCCTGGTGATGTGATCATTATGTTTTAGGGCGCCTTTAAACCAGAGCAGGTGCTCTTGGTATTTGAGTGGTATTTCCACCTCCTCGAAAGGGGTGTACTCATCCGGAGGTTCCTCTATCTTGTAATAATGGAACTCCTTTGTTACAGCGTTTGCTGCTGGAAAATTTATCCATGAATAGAATACCTCTGTCTGCCGATATTCGTGTGCCTCAATTACGAATATGACTGTACCACCTCTCGGTGTTAGTCCATTTTCTATAAGTTTTAAGGTTATAGTTTTCCTTATGCTGACCGGGATGAGTATTGCACCCTGGTCTTGCTGTAGGAGACTTGTGTCTTCTTCTAGGAGTTGAGCTGCTATTCTAGCTGCCTCCCTATCTTCTTCAGTTTCTGACATTTTACTGTCAAGAAGGGTTTTTGTTGCAGATCAGGTTTTCAAGGAAACAAAGATTAGATGCACAATATTTTGGAACACTGTATCCTTCAACGTTGAATAAACCAAAAACCATACATAGGAGTCTCCTCCTACTAAGTTTGGCGGATTTAACCTTTCACCCACTCCAGACGTCTTTGGAGTTTTATGGGAAAAAGGGTCTGTGAGAAAAAGCACGACTGAGTTACTCTAATGTCTTGCGTTAGATTTATCGCCTATCCAAACCGTTGGGCGCCATGTAGTGTAGTTCCTATTTTCCCAATAGGCTCTGCGCATTGGAATAATATCTTCAATAGGATAGACGTAGGACAGTGGTTAACTAGGTCTTCTACTGACGATATTAGACTTAAAGTTATGTGTGCCAGCTAGCTCAGAGTTCACTAGAAACTTTCTCGAATAGGCAAGGAGGAGTTTAACCTCCCTGGATAGACAAGAAGGGATTTCGTTTCTGACAACCATAGAACATGACAACTTTGCTCTCCCCTAATCAAGAGTATATCTCCAGAGTCGTGTGAAAACAAAAGACAACTTATTTTACTCAGTCAGTACGTGCATTCTTAGTTTCACCAGTTTGTAGAGAAATATGAGATGGGCGTGGTTCAATAAAAGATGTTATTTATTGATCAGTCTCTTTTCTCATACAAGAGAAATGAATCGCTATTATTGCAATACTTATAGTTAAGTAAAGTGCATACAGAAAAAACAGAATTATAAAATAATACTGTAAAAGCATTTATATGGTTTCTTAGCCATATGATACTAAAATGGATAAAAGATATACATACATATATACATTGACTAATCGTACTCAACTGGTGCTTCTAAATATGCCTACCCCGGTGTACCTGACCTAAGCCTAATACTTGGGAGGGAGTAAGTAGCAGTTTAAGTTAAGTTTGCTTTGCCAAGAATCTGACTCAAGAATTCTCTGTAAGGGGTTAGTCAGTTCAGTACCTGGGATTTGGAAGGCTGGAGGGTTGGTATCTCTGTCTCAGGACTCGATATCCCAGTTACCCGCGAGGGCGGCTGGAAACGCCGGAGGCTGGATTTCTCGGCAGGAGAAAAGGCAGCGTCTCTCTCAGTGCGTCAAAAGGGAGGGGCAGCGTCCGTGGGCTTTTCTGTTTCAGCTGGGCTCTCCGGCAAGTAGCGCTGCTCCAAGCTTGTCACCACCGTGTCTTAGCTTAGGGCAACGTCGGTATATTTATACCTGAAAGGTGCCGTGTTTGACGTAAGGATGGACATAAGACGTCAGCAAGAATGTCATAAGGACTGGTCGTTCTTACATTCTTTGCAGGAGTTCTCGAGCGAAATCAAAACAATGGTCGCGGGGATTTCCCAGGTCTGTTGGAGGTTTGATTTGTTTTGAGAACTCGGTGTGCTTCTCTAGGGGGCTGAAGGGACAGTGCTTGCTTAATGTGACAGCATGCGCTATGACCTAATCTGAAGACGGGTTTCTGTGCCGTTGTATGGACACTAGTGAATTAATAACCGGACAAGGGTCAGAAATAGGAGTATCAATATAGGTACCTAGATAAACACACTACAGGATGTGTATGGGTATTTGGGTGGAAAGGGATTTTTGGGGCTTAGGGTGGGTATAGGTTTTTGTAGTGAGAGCTATTTTAGGGTTTAGGATGGTAATGGTTTTTGGGTAGAAAATGAATTTTTAGGGTTTAGGGTGGGTGCAGCTTTTTCGGTGGTAAGGGATTTTTTAGGGTTTAGGGTGAGTATGGGTTTTTTGGATGGCAAAGGAATTTTTATCATTTAAAATGGGTGTGGGATTTTTGGTGGCCAGGGACATTGCAGGATTTACAATGGGTACGTGTTTTTGAGTGGCAAGGGAATGTTTATGGTTTTGGGTGGGTGTGGGTTTTTGTAGGGCAAGAGAAATGTTATCGTTTAGGTGGGGTATGGTTTTTGGGCGATAATGATTTTATTAGGCTTTAGCATTTGTATGGGTTTCTGAGTGGCAAGGGAATTTTTAGGATTTAGCATTTGTATTGATTTTTGGTTGGTAAGAGAATTTTAAGGATTTCCGGTGGGTATGGGTTTTTGAGTGGAAAGGGATTTTTAGGGTTTATGGTGGGTATGGGTTTTTGGGTTTTTGGGTGGCAAGGGAACTCTAAGGGATTGGGTGGGTATGTGTTTTTACATGGTAAGGGAATTTTTAGGGTTTAAGGTGATGATAGGTTTGTGGGTGGTATGGGATTTTTTACGGTTTAGGGTGTGGATGGGTATTTGGGTGGTAAGTGATTTTTAAGGGTTCAGGGCGGGCATCAGTTTTCGGTGGCAGGTGAACCTTTAGGGTTTAGGATGAGTATGGGTTTTTGGGTGATAATTATTCTTTTGGGGTTTAGTGTTTGTGTGGGTATTTGGGAGGCAAGAATCTTTTTTAGGGTGGGTATAAGGTTTTCACTGGCAAGGGATATTTGAGGGTTTAGGATGAGTATGGGTTTCTGAACTGTAAGGGATGTTTTAGGGTTTAAGGTGGGTATGTTTGTTTGGGCGGCAATCCAATTTTTAGGGTTTAGGATGGGTGTAGGTTTTTGAGTGTTAAGGGATTGTTTAGGGTTTAGGATAGGTATGGGTTTTTTGGGTGGCAGGGGTATTTTTTTCGTTTGAATGTGCAGGATTTTTGGTGACAAGGAATTTTGTAGGGTTTACGGGACGTATTGGTTTTTGGGTGGCAAGAGAATTTTTAGGGTTTAGGGTGGGTGTGGTTTTTTGAGGGGCAAGGGTAATTTTATGGTTTAGGGTGTTTATGGGTTTCCCTGTGATAAGGCATTTTTAGGGTTTGGGGTGGGTATGGGTTTTTAGTTGTGAGGTTAGTCTTAGGGTTTATGGTGTGTATGCGTTTGTGGGTAGCAAGGGAATTTCTGGGGTTTAGGGTGGGCATGGGTTTTTGGTGGTAAGGTATTTTTTAGGGTTTAGAGTGAGTATAGGTTTTTAGGTGATAAGGGCTTTTTTAGGGTTTATGGTGGGTATGGGTTTTTGGGCAGCACAGGAATTATTAGGGTTTAGGGTAGGTATCGGTTTCTGGGTAGCGAGGGAATTTTGTAGGTTTAGGGTGGGTATGGGTTTTTGGGGAATAAGGGTTTATTTGAGGTTTTAGGCTGGGTATGGGTCTTTAGGTGATATGGGCTTTTTTAGGTTTATGGGTGTGTATGGGTTTTTGGGTGGCAGGGGAATTTTAGGGTTTAAGGTGGGTATGGGTTTTTGGTTGGTAAGGTATTTTTTAAAGTTTAGGGCGAGTATATGTTTTTAGGTGATTAGGGCTTTTTTAGGGTTTAGGGTTAGTATTGTTTTTTAGGCAAGGGAATTTTAAGGGTTTACAGCAGGTATAGGTTTTTGGGTGGCAAGAGAAATTTAAAGGTTTAGAGTGGGTGTGGGTTTTGGGGGACAAGGGAAATGTTATGGTTTAGGTTGGGTATGGATTTTTGGGTGATAAGGATTTTTTAGGGTTTAGTGTGGTTATGCGCTTTAGGGCTGTGATGTTTGTCTTAGGTTTTAGGGTGGGTATGGGTTTTGGGTGGCAGGGAACCTTTAGGGTTTAGGGTGGGTATTGGTTTTTGGGTGGTAATGAATCTTTTAGGGCTTAGTGCTTGGATGGGTTTTTGGGTGGCAAGGAATTGTTTATGGTGGGTATTGGTTTTATAGTGGCAAGGGAATTTTTAGGGTTTAGGGTGAGTATTGGTTTTTGAATGGTTAGGGAAATTTTAAGGTTTAGGGTGGATATTAGTTTTTAGGTGGCAGTTGAATTTTTAGGGTTTAGGATGGGTGTAGTTTTGGGTGACAAGGGTACTTTCAGGGTTTAGGTTGGGTATGGATTTTTGGGTGGTAATTAATCTTTTAGGGTTTAGTGTTTGTGTGGGTATTTGGGTGGCAAGTCTCTGTAGAGATCATGTGTGCTGTCAGTCATGTCCATGTCCCTCAAAGATAGTGTCTGATGATAGTGATGCCCGGGTCCCCAACAAGATTGTGAGTGATGATAACAATAACCAAGACCCCACAGAAATTGTATGTTAGTATAATCATGTTCAAATACATAGAGATAGTGCGTGATGATAATCATGTTGCAGTCACAAGAGATAGTGTTTGATGACAGTGATGCCCAGATCCCCACAGAGATAGTGTCTTATTATAGTCATGATCAAGTCTCTGTAGAGATCATGTGTTATGTCAGTCATGTCCTTGTCCCACAGGGATAGTGTGTGATGATAGTAATGCCAAGGCACCCCAAAGATAGTATGGGATGTTATCAATACCCAAGTCCCCACTGAGATACTATGCGATTATAATTATATTCAAGTACCCACAGAGATAGTGTGTGATGATAATCATTTAGAAGTCGCTAGAGATCGTATGTTATGATAGTGATTCCTTAGTCCCCACAGAGATAGCGTGTGAATATAATCATGTTCAAGTTCCCACAGAGATAGTGTGAGGTACAGTCATGATCAAGTGTCCTTAGAGATCGTGTGCAATGTGAGTGATGAGATAACATTTAATTTTAAAACTCCTAATGCTTTCCTTTGAACAGGAGTTCTAGTCAGTATTTCCAAAGATAGGAATTCCTTGGATTTTCGCTTCCCAATAAGTTATACCTATGTAGGCGTAATGAAGTGGTAATAGGTAGGAAAAAAATATAGGGATTATTTACAAGCCCCTTGCGCCATTTGTACGTCACTTTTTCCCATATTAAAGGTGCTTTTTCCTAGCTATTTTCACTTTATTACGCATACGTAGGCATAACAGCAGTACTTCATTTTTTTTTATTAAACGTGTAACAAACGTAACTATACACTGTAGTACACAGTACACATATAGGCACCTTTTACGATGTCGGTCAGAGTTGCCTCCAATCGACACCGTCTTGGTGTGAGAACCGACCGTCGGTAGGTTGGTGGTTCCAAACACCGTATTTCGATGCAACGACACATGGTGCGGTCGCTAACTCCCATTTCTCCACAGGAGCTTGTGCGCCGAGAGGAAACTTCCCGAAGCACTAGCTCCGATAGAGAAATGGGTTTTTATGTAAATCCCTACACCGTGTGGCAGGCACCACATGGTGCCTGCCATACAGTGCAGGGATTTACAGGGAATCACCATAGGTGCCCCCTCTGCCCACTAGGCCACAGGGAGCCCTGCTAGGGGCCCCCCAATGTCACTTTCTGACCAGCTTTCCATGTCGAAAGCCCGACATGGGAAGTCTGTTGGAAACCAATATTATAATCCTGACAGAGGAAAAGCCGTCAGCACGGGATTATGGTGGTTTTCCGACTGGACCAGCCAGAATGACCCGACGGTTTGAATTTGACTGCAGTAATCCTAATACGGCAGTCAGCATTTAAACAAAGGAATTAGGTCGGAAAGCCTCCGACCTGCGGTCAGAGGCTTTCCGATCTACCTCCTAATGAGGGCCTACGTGTACTACAGTATATTTTTTTAGTTTTTTACATATTTAATTCTTTACAAAAAATGTACAGAGTACCACATTAAGACATACAAATTACCACGCTACATAAACATTTAAAAAAAACGTTTTTGGGGTAAACCATTATAAATACACTGTACCACATTAAATTTCACTAATATAGTGTACTACATTGTATTTTTTATTTTGTTTTCATTTATCCTGTAACTACTGTGGTACGTAAACTGTTTTAAAAATATAGCAAAAAATGTAAATACATTTTCAGTACCTTTATCTACTTTAATATAGTGGGAATCGGTCGGGTACAACAATAAAAAATGAATACTTAAATATACCTAAGGCCCTAACACAGAACAGAGCCAAAGTGTGCTAAAAACTACATGGATACCGAATATGTTTTGTAAACACAGCCATTAGCCAGTCATATTCTCCTTGTTTTCACAACGTTATACCGCAAAGTTACCGTAGTGTACACCGGCACAATATATAAGTAAGTATTGGTAGATTTATAACTTTAACACTACTTAAATTATTTACACCTACTACCCAAAATTACCATTTACGCTCCTTAATCTATATTCTGGGCACATTACAGCTACATCCGTTCACCCACTTTCACACTACATCTCTTAAAGTACCACACTCCACTCTCTGCCACACCACACTCTGCCTCTCCACTCAATGACATTCCAATCTATGCTATTCTACTCTATGCTAATCCGTTTTACACCAGTCCACTCTACCCCACTTCAATGAACGCCACTCCAATCTACATCGCTCCACTGCACACTATTACACTCTAAGCCATTCTATTCTATGACACTCCAGTCTATGCCACTCCACTCTATGCTATTCCACTCTGTTCCACTCCGCTCCACTATACGCTATTCCACTGTATGCTATTCCCCTTTATGGTAGTCCATTGTATGCCACTCCACTGCACCCTACTCCGCTATATGATATTCTACTCTAAGCCACTTCACCCTACTCTACTGCACTATATGCCACTCCACTCTACAGGACTTCACTCTATGCTATTGCACTCTACGCAACTCCATTCCACGTCACACCACTCTAAGCTAATCTATTGTACGCTATTACACTCTATTCTATGACACTCCAGTCTATGCCAGTCCACTCTATGCTCCGCCACTCTACGCTATTTCACTGTAAGCAGCTCCACTCTAAGCCAGTACACTCAACGCTCTTCCACTCTGTCACTACACTCAATGCCACTCCACTCTACCCCACTTCAATCTATTCCACTCCACTCTACGCCACTCCACTCCATACCAATCCACTATATGGCACTCCACTCTATGTCAGTCTGATGTATGCCACTACAGGCAATGCTACACACTCCACTCCACTCCACTCCACGCTACTCCAATATATGCCACTCCATTCTATGCCAGTACACTCTAAGCTATTTTACTCTGCACCACTCCACTCTATGCCACTCCAATCTACACCACTCCACTCTTCACTATTACACTAAATGTCACCAATCTCTCCCCTATTCCACTCTACCCCACTCCATTCCTCAATTTCTCCAGAAAGATATTTCAGGTGTTAACACCTAGATGAACTGGCAAACTGGTTATCAGGAACGCTAGCCCTGGTCTTCAAGGATTCCTGCATAACTATGTGGAGTAATACTTATAAGCGTGAAGTCCTGGAACAATGACTAAATGCTTCATTTCTCTTCTTATACTCCAGACAGGGATTGTGGCCTCCTCATCTGTACTTTGAAACCAATCAGGCCTGATGATCAATTTGTGTATCCACCTTTGGTCAATCCAGACACATTCTTTGTCTTTGGATGATGGTAAAAAGGAAATGTGACACTACCTACATACTCCTAGAACATAGGTGCAAAAGAGAGAACAGCCTTTGAAGGTGCACTTAACTTTTTGGGAGTGGCATCTGGAGAAGAACAAAAGCGCTGACTCAGGGAAGTCCTTGCAGTTCTAAAGAAACTAAAAACAATTCTAAAGAGCAAACTGTCTCCATTCTCCCAATGAATAAGTATAGGAAGTTAAACAAAACACTTTGCTTGCCTGGTAAGCTACATACACTTGTACAAGTTTGTATAGCATATCTTTCAGTGGCTATCCAAGATGAATTCCATAGGGCCACTGTCAAATAGAACATCTGGTTCACACTACCAGACACCAGCTCTACATACACATGCCACATATAAGCTTGAAGAAGCAAAAGTCCTGGGGCCAGCTGTATGACTGTTTTTGCAGTCACAAACGGGTAATCAGCCTGCTTGCAACCGATGCCAGTAGAAACAGTCTCATGGGTGAGATATTGTTTGTGCAGTCTCCCACAACCAAATTTTTGTAATCAGTGCAATAAAGAATCACACTATAAAATGTTTGCACAGATATAGTTTAACCATCTCAATAGTCATGATATGAACCGAGAAATGAACTGTCATACTAGTCTGTGGTTTCACTAAACACAAGGGTTTAGGTATGTCAGAAAGAGTTATTTAGAGAGGTTGAATTTGCATTTTTAACCTGCGCAGCCAGGTTACTGGTGGCAAGCGTCAACCATGTTTTTCATTTTCACTCTAGTGATGGCACACGTGCTACAGTCCACTTGTGACATTTAACTTGCAGGCCCTGGGTACACTTTGTGCTTTATACTAGGGACAAATAGGTAAGTTAAATAAGTCAATTAAGTACACCGAGTCCGAGATTTATTAACATAATGCACAGGCTTTGTGCCTCTTATGATGCAAACCCAGCTCAAAGTGTTGGGGTGGGATATGCTATCCAACTCAAACCAGAATTTGCATTGCAAAGTATCCCAAGGTAATGCAAAGTTGTGCTATTGCTTACTTTTGCTTGCTTTGTGTCAGGGCAGTGTTACATGGGTGGTACATGGGCATTCTTAGGCACAACCAACCATGGGTTTTTACACAAATCCCTATCTACTAAAATTTATGGAGAGGAATTAGCCCCACAAACACATACCTTCTCGGGGCAGGCTTAACGTGGAAAAATATTTACATTTCACAATATTTTCCCCGCTTTGCTTGTGTGCTGCATTGTATGGAAATAAAATGGAAATAGTACTTGTAAAACACAGCTACTACCCAGGGATGTCTAGTTGCTAGCTTTTGAGGTGCAGATAGAAATTAATGACCCTAGAAATTACTAACAACCAGGGGGCAGATTTACGAGTTCTGGCGCATCTCTGCAAATCAGCAGGGATGCGCGAGAACGGATGCCACGCGCAAAACCACCTAAGCGCCATTAATGATACGAGATGTGACGCACGGATGGGCAGATGCGTGTCGCATTCCCTGGCGTAAAGGCGACGCATTGCTGGAGTCAAGTCGCAAGCGCGACCCGGCTCCAGCAAGGCTCGGGGGCGACCTAAGACTAACATGCTGCATCACTCCTTATGCCTGCTTCAAGCAGGCGCAGGGTTTTGACGCAGCATGGCCGTAAAAGTGTCTCAGTGAAATCTACGTCACTTTTGCGACCCGGCTCCAGCAAGGCTCGGGGGCGACCTAAGACTAACATGCTGCATCACTCCTTATGCCTGCTTCAAGCAGGCGCAGGGTTTTGACGCAGCATGGCCGTAAAAGTGTCTCAGTGAAATCTGCGTCACTTTTACGAGGCGTACCTGTGAGGGAATGCCCACCCTGCCCCGGAACGCCCACATGAAACCTGACCCAGGTTTCATGTGACGCAGGGCTTTACAACGTGATGCATCTCCCTAGATGCGTCACATTGTAAATACAGCGCAACATGGTGCATGGTTTGTGCCGCGCTGCATCACGGCGTAAATGTGTTGCAACGGGCTTGTAAATCTGCCCCAGGTTTTTACATTTTTTCTGAATTCCCTCAAGTTTTGCTTGTTCTTAATCATAGGGGGTAAAGTGTTCCACAACCTGATGGTGGTGGAGACAAAACTCTTCTCACCCCATGTGACAGCTTTGGATTTGGGGATGACAAGATTGCCACTCAATGAAGAGCATACAGAGCTGGATGGGACATATGGTTGAAAAAACTGTGTTAGTTGAGCTGGACCAAGGCCATGTGTAGATTTGAAGGCTATACACAAGGCCTTCAACTTAGTCCGCTTATCAACTGGTAGGCAATTTAGCTGGACTAGAGGCTGAGCTGCAGATTTATGTCTAGGAATACCTAGGAGAAGATGGGAAGCAGCCATTCTGAAGCATCTGATCTCTACAGGGAGAGAGTTCCAGATCTGAGGGCCTATAACAGCAAAACGAAGGCCGCCTAGCTTTTTGCATTTAAAAGAGGGAGTAATCAACCAGTTTTGGTGGGAAGAGCGTAGGGCCCGAGAGGGAATATATCTTTGAATTTTGGCCAAAACGAAAGCGGGGCTGCTGCCTGACAAAACTTTCAAAAATGGTACATCCCAATTTGTAGACACACCTTTTGGCAATAGGAAGCCAGTGTACATTTTTCATTATAGGGGTCACATGCTGCCATTTTGGTTGAAGGAAAATAAGTCTGACAGCTTGGTTTTGAACCAACTGAAGACGTCTGAATTGGTAAGCCGGAATGCCACAATAGAGCGAGTTGGCGTAATCCCTCACATGTCCCTCACAAGATAGTTTTGCACATATACACATGTATAGCACACATAAAAAGTGGGAATAGTTTCAAAAGATAGTTAATGTACTGACGGGGTCACCTTCCATTACACAACCTATGATTTAGCGAATGCACATACCCTTGCACTATGGTTCAAAGGTTGTGTGATGTGGCAAAGCAGTCAAAATTGCACTAGCTCTGGGGGAAAGAAAAAATGTGCCATACCTTAGTAGATGTGGTGCATTTTTCTGTCACCCTGTGATAACATAGTGTAGAAACTTTGTAGGCTGCTCCGGGTTGTGTCAAATACTGGTGAATCAGGGTATGAGTCTTTTCACACAGGGCATTGAATTGTATTGCAGTATTTATATATCGCTTACTACCCCTAAACATGCCCTGAAGCGCTTACCTACCTGGGTCCGTATTATGCATTGTGATTGTTTGCGCTCGGCGCACCTTTTAAAAGGTGTGCCAGGCACAAACAATCACAATGCACCCTATTATGTTGTATGTGCTTCATCCAGGGCAGCTGTGACCCCGCACTGCCCTGGGGGCGTGACGCATCTCCCTAGATGCGTCACATTGTAAATACGGCGCAACATGGCGCATGGTTTATGCCACACTGCATCACAGAAGTGACGCAACGGCGGCGTAAATGTGTTGCAAGGGGCTTGTAAATCTGCCCCAGGTTTTTACATTTTTTCTGAATTCTCCCAAGTTTTGCTTGTTCTTGTGAAAACACGGAGCAGCTGCTCTGTGTTTTCCCAGTGCAGGCAGCACCCGCCTGCAATTGTACAGGGTACTAGAGATCCCCTTGAAGGTGGGTGCAGTCAGTGACTGCACCAGCCTACAAGGGGATGTTTGGGGTGTTCATGGGACCCCCTTCACGCCCTGCAGAGGGTTGTTGTCAGGAGGCACACTGACAGTGCGCCACCTTTTAATTGGTGCACTTTCAGTGCACCTCCTGAGGGCTTCTTTGACTCTGCACCCATGTCTGTAATTCCCTCATTTGCACAGGGCACGCCCCTATGCAAATGAGGGAACACTCTATATTGATAGCACTGGCGCTATACATGCACCAGTGCTATCGCCATTATAGACGGGGACGTACAAGCATCTTTGCCCCCTTCTATAATACAAAGGTGCCCCGGGGGCATGCAAAGCGGGCTCAAATGCCTGTAGCACCCCCAGGGCACTTATTGTAATATGGCCCCTGGGCAGCATTCTATACCATGTGGGATGTGTGGCTCGAAGGGTGTTGTCTTTGTATGGCTAATTTGTGGGAAGTGTTTACAAGTTGTGTGTGATGGCTACCAATGTGCTGTTATCATGGAATGGAACAGAACAGCGGATAAAGAGGTGTGAGAAACAGGGACAGGGTTTATGGTTTTCAGTAAGGTGGTAGCTTTGAGCAGCTCTTTATGGTATATCTTATAATCATAGGCCAGAGTGAAAAAAGGAGTATCAGTAAGAATACAACAGAATTCTGCTAAGACAGAGCAAGAGTTGGAAGTAAAAACATTACTCTGGAAATAAAGGGAAACAAGAAATATTTGTATTTAGGTATGCACCAGTCCTTGAACAAAAACCCCATGAAACACCTCTTGAAGATAAATTGAAACCCATTTCATTTATAGTGAAATGAACTGATATCTATGACATTACAAGCACAGAGCTGCCTAAGTGACAGACAAACCGGAGGCAAGATGGATAGAAAAGTCTCCTATCTGAATGCAGATCCTGCACTCCTACAAAAAAGGAAATACAACCGCATAGAAGGCAAATGTATATCGCCACCCATTACATACTGCTGGATAATATAAATAAAGGGCATGGCAAGTATGAGCCCTCTATACCTGAACACAATAATGTGTTCGCACAATGATGTGGCTACACGGACCGGCACCTGCAGTCTCAGCTGATTCCCATCCTCGTCCCTATGTGCTTTGTGAGCCTATGCAAAGTACAAGAAGGGAGTGCAAACCAGTCACATATGCCTGGACTTCCTCCTGTGAGGCCATCATTTTCACAATAAAAGCTTAAAGAGATGCATGGTTCATGTGAAGCGGTTCTGGAAATTGTAACCTAAGAGAATGTTTTTAAAAGAGCAGGATGTAGTTAATTCAAGTCAGCGCCTTATCTGCTAACATCGTCTGCAGACGATGCTTCATTTGAAGGGCAGACACCAGCAATCACTTCAGCAATCACTTCAGTCCCATTGGAGCCCCTCACCAAGTGACTGCAGCCTAAGGGTGGGCGTAGTTCGCGAAGTAGCGCTACGCGAAGCTACGCGAAGTGCACTTCGCACTACGCGAACTTCACGTAGCACTACGCGAGCTGCGTAGTAGCATGTTCGCACTGTGCAAGATGCGTTTTCAATGATTGCACAGTGCGGACAAGCATCCGGCACTGTGCAAGCATTGAAAACGGCATCTTGCACAGTGCGAGCTGTAGTTTTCTGCTGCTCGAGTAGATTATTACTCGAGCGGCAGCTTTCTCAACGCGAACAGGTAGTTTCTCATTGAGAGCGGTCGCGAGCATGCGCAACCACTCACAATGAGAAACCTGACCTCCTCGCGTTGAGAATCTCGCCGGGATGTCATTTTGCTTGCTCACGGTCGCGAACATGATGTTCAGGGCCGCGAACAAGCAAAAAATGACCGCTGCACTACGCTACGCTGCACTACGCATGTTCGCACTGTGCTACGTGCAGCTCGCGTAGTGCGAAGTTGCGAAAACTTCGCAAACTCCGCGAGCGTAGCGTAGTGCTTCGCCCAGGGTTACTGCAGCCTGGCGTGCAGGGGCTGTCCTCGGATGGCTCTCTGCTGTGTTGACAGGGACGGTCAAGCTCTCGGCCCTCTGTTATGTTGAACCTGGGACAGAGCGCGTGGACACCTGATCTGTTAGCCACTATTATGCAGCAGAGGTCGACAAAAAAGGCAACAGAGGTATGGGGGAGGGCTGCAGCAAGGGATGGGACACTGAAAGTGTTCTGTTTAGAAGAAACTCTCTTCCACAGTCGTTAGGTACAATTTAATACATGTAATACCTGTTCGTTTGTAAACAGGGACAGGGAGAAAGGAACTTTCTTTCTCAGGCTGGTAAAACAAGCACAGGCATGTCATCACCTCGAGATCTTTGAAAATGTAAAAATCAGCTGGCAACAATAAGCCACTTTTAAAAATAAAATGACATACACATTCCTGCATAAGATGTAAATCCCAAGTAAAAGGAAACATGTTTAATTCCATGTCCCCAAACAGTTATTTAAAAAATAATGTTATTTGCTTTAAAGAGGCGGCATAATTGAAATGTGCACAATGTGCACCAGTTTATGTGTTTGTACTTTTGCTCTTACTTTTAATTTTACATGTGCAATGTTTCTAGTGTTTCCAATTAAGTGCTTCCTCTTGACGCCTCCACATTCGGTCCTAGGAAGCAACTTCTTGCTGTATTCAGCGTAAACAGTGCACACACCTCTAAGTAATCTCCCAAATTATGGTTTTATTCTTTGTATTCTGCAAACTGTAGCAGTGCTTTTCCAGTTACAAATGCAGGAGTAAAAACACTAGAATGCAAAAAGAAACCAGATGTGGTGAGATATGATTTTTAATAACATCAGAACTGTATATGTGGATATTTATATATCACTTAACTAGCCAACGGCAACGCAGGGAAGTACAAGGCCAAAGGTAAATAATATAATCGGAGGTTATAGGGTGAACATCTGGGTTCAGGGAAGGGGTCTTTCTAAGGGTAGTGGGATGTAGTGCTGTCTATGAGCTGTCAGGTCGTTTCTAACTTTACAGTAAAGAATAGATTATGCTGTTGTACTTCCATGCTGAGTGTGGGGTTGGTCAGTCTTGATTTGTTTTGAATGGCGTTCCACTTTAGTTGAGCTACCTCATTGGTGGCATGGGTTTTAGAAATATGAAATCATCAGTGGATTTGCCTTTCTTCCATGGTTTTCCTTATTGAAGTAGGGAGCGTTTGAGGTCATCAAGGTCTACACCACTGGTACTCATAGTATGGCCCGTGGCCCAACGCGCCATTACTGGCGGCCCGCGGACCTTGCCTTGCAGTTTCCATGGCCGGCAGTAAACACATAAGATGACCGCAGGAGCATACGTAGTGAATACATATTAAATAGGTATTCACTAGGTATGCTCCTGCGGCCATCTTCTGTGTTTACTGCTGGCCTCTGTGACATAAGGGCACCTTCAGAATCTTCTCAAAAGGCCCTTTAAAAGTCAGCTATAAGCGCTTTCCCAGCTGACTTTTAAAAGGGCGTTATGGGAAGCTTCCTGGTTGGACAGAGACTGATGAGACACAGACACAGATAGAGCCACAAATACAGATAGAGACACAGAGACAGATAGAGACAGATAGAGACAGAAACAGACAGAGGCAGACAGAGACAGACAGAGATGGAGACAGGATAGACAGAGATAGAGACAGGGACAGAGACAGATAGAGACAGGCAGAGATAGGTAGAGACAGAGACAGGTAGAGGCAGAGACAGATACAGGCAGAGGCAGATAGAGACAGGGACAGATAGAGACAGAGCCAGATACAGACAGATAGAGACAGGGACAGACAGAGGCAGAGACAGATAGAAACAGGGACAGATAGAGACAGAGATAGAGACAGATAGAGACAGGCAGAGACAGGTAGAGGCAGATACAGGTAGAGGCAGCAACAGGTAGAGATAGAGACAGGGACAGACAAAGTCAGACAGAGGCAGAGACAGATAGAAGCAGAGACAGACAGAGAGACAGCGAGATGGAGAGGGAGACAGAGGGAGGCACAGGAAAGGAGGCAGAGGGAGGGAAGACGGAGGGAGACAGACAGAGGGAGATGGATACAGGGAGACATACAGAGGGGGACAGAGGGAGGGAGACCGAGGGAGACAGACAGAGGGAGAGAGAGAGACGGAGGCAGACAGAGGGAGAGAGAGAGAGGGACGCAGACAGAGGGAGGAGGGAGACAGACAGAGGGAGACAAAGGGAGATGGACGCAGGGAGACGGTGGGAGGGAGACAGACAGAGGGGCACAGAGGGAAGGAGACAGAGGTAGGGAGACAGAGGGAGACAGAGAGAGGGACGAGGTAGACAGACAGAGGGAGAGTTAGAGAGAGGGAGGGAGACAGAGGGAGAAAGAGAGGGAGGAAGACAGCGATAGAGGGAGACAGAGGGAGGGACACAGAGAGGGAGGGAGACAGAAAGGGAAGGAGACAGAGAGGGAGGGAGACAGAGAGGGAGGGAGACAGAGAGGGAGGGAGACAGAGGGAGGGAGATGGAGGGAGGAGGGAGACAGACAGAGGGAGACAGAGGGAGACGGATGCAAGGACACAGAGAGAGGGAGACAGACAGAGGGGGACAGAGGGAGGGAGACAGAGAGAGGGAGAGATGGAGGCAGAGGGAGGGAGGCAGAGGGAGGGAGGCGGAGGGAGGGAGACAGACTTCACTTGTACCATCTGAAACTATAGCATTCATCAAAACACTTATGATATCACAAATCACACAGTTTGTCACAAGACAGTGATTGGTAGACTGGTGATCTTAAGGTAATGAAGTGTGGTTACCGAGCTCACTACACCGTATACGTATATGGAGGTGCATGAGTTACAATAATTCGCAGGTGGTGTGTAAATTATAAATTTAAGGTATAACTAAAACGTTAGAAAATCAAATGTTTGTTTAGTTTAAGTTTGATTTGTATAGATAGAATAAATAAAGGTATAGTAATTTAAAGGCGGAGCATAAATTATACATTTAAGGTATATCTATAATTTAAGAATTTCTGACGATTGGGTACTTTAAGTTTGCTTTGTATAGAAAGAATAAATACAGTTTCCTAACGATAACAAAGGTTTAATCTTTGTGTTTGTTATTTCAAAAGTTTTTAATAATGATTTATAGTGTGTAACAAACGATTAGGGGTTCTACTTATGGGCTGTTTTAGAGTTGAATGGTAAAATTAAATCTGCCAGTACTCTGCTTGACACATTGAGTGCCTCAAACCCTACTTGCATGCCATCCAGACAAAACAGAATTCCTGGGGGGCAGATTTACAATAACTGGCGTATCTCTGCATATTTGTAGAGATGCGCCAGTTCATTTGGGTGACGGAAAAATAGCCTTGCGCCACCATGTATGCGCTGCATTGTAAATGCAGTGCCCCATGGCGCAAGGACAGACAGATGCGTGACACATCTTTTGTCGGAAAGGCAACACATTGCTGGAGTCGTGTTGTAAGCACGATGCAACTCCATCAATGGTCAGGAATGCCTATTCCGACCATGCTGAGTCAGCTCAATCTTAGAACCAATAGTCTGATGTAAACAATTTGCTGGAAAATGAGATAGCACCCTGAGACATCCTTACATTATCTATGATAGTGTCAATCAGATTATCCACAGACAACCATTATTTCCATTGCAGGTGATCCCTTACTACCACTGCCAGCTACATAAAGAAGACTACCCAATTCCCACTAGCTGAACCTGAAGCCAGACATCCTGAGGGTATATGATCAAAATTCCCTCCAAACACACGACCCAATTCAACACATTTCCCTTTTGCTGGAATCCTAGGTATCCTTACCTGGAGCCATAGTATACACATTGCACACTGTCTCACTCTGCATCATGGTGCACCTTTAACAGACCAGGAGAACACATTCTATTAGAGTCAGTGTTGTGTTCAGAGTGCAGCCACAAATGCACTGTAAACAGCGCATTAGTGAAAGTCGGACCAACTGTTTGAAGCCACCACTTGGCCATTCTCTACAGGCATAGATCTAGCCTGAGTTAAAAAAAGGGGCAAGGATTTTCCCTTTTAGAGAGAGCAGTGCCCGACTGCACCACCCAACAAGGGTTTCTCCCTTGAGGTTCCCTAGAACCTCCATCCCTCATTACAAAAGGCATCATCAGGGTGCACTCACTGTACACCACATCTACGTACAAATCCTGTGCTTGATAGATACCTTTGCATTATGATATGTGTGGCTCTAGGCAGCCTGATTGCGCTCCAGTGCTAGGGAGAAAGAAGGAGAGCGCCATGTCTTTGTAAATATGGCAACTTCTTGCTTTCTTCCTCTCATGCAATGGAGTGCAATGCAGAAAATGTGGTTGCTGCGCTGCTTTGCATGACATCTTAGTGAATCTGGGCCAAGTCTACCATTGTTCTTACTTCAGTAAATTGAGTACCATAAATTGGATAATAAATATTAACAGCTCTTATTTCTGCCTTTGCATGTGTTATGAAGTACTTTCTAAAAGCCTTTCATTGCCACTAGCTAATACAAATTGTTTATAGTTACGTGTAATTATGGGAAATACAATGCTTTCTGAACGTGATTACGTAATTACAGTATCAGGGGTTCTGCCTTTGCTTTTTGTGCTCACCAATAGAGCCTCCCATTTTGCTTGAATGTTTTGTTTCTAACAAGGGGAATGTCAATTTAGTTAGTAATTAGGGCCCTATTTATATCTTGGTGGATATGTTACTCCATCACAACAGTGACGAATGTCCTATCCGCCGAAATATAAATCCCATTATATCCAATGGGATTTATATTGCAGCAACAGGATAGCTATCATCATTATGACGGGGTGATCCGTCTGCCAAAATTTTAATCAGGTCCCTTGTTAAATAATTGACAGTTTAATACGAGGTGAAATTTGAAGGTGCATCATAGGAGGCTGAATTTCTCTACGACTTGCCTTCTGTGTATGAAAATGTCTCTATGACAAAGCACTGCTAATTTGTAGACTGCCTGAACATAGATGTGGTTTGCTTATATTTTAGGGCCATAAAATATTTTGCACACACTCAGCCAACCAACATAGATTAAACTAACTTTAAGTGCATGCGATCTAACCAGTTCCTACATAGGAAACCCAACATTTTCACAATGCTAACTTCTAAATGGAAAAGCAGGAATTCAGCATTCTGTTTAACTCAACAGTCATCTATGGAAAAATGTTTTGTGTGCTGATCTACTACACACTTATGCTGTAGTTAAAGCACAACTTGCAACTATGTGCTGATTTTGCACTGAAAGGCATTAACCTGTCATGCACTGATGTCAAACTGCATATTGTTCTACTCTTACATCACAAAAAATAAATAATATGGTGATATTTGAATATCTCTTTACGAAGTTCACTAATTTCATAAGAACATGCCTTTTCTGTTAAAAATATATTTTAGGCATTAGAATTTATTGTAGGCATGACTTTGCTACAGTGCACTGTCTGTGAGAAAGTAGCCCCTAGTGCAATGCAAAGCCAGTCACTGGCTTATCTAGATATCATCAAAAAGAACATATTCCATAGTGCATATTACTATGTGAACAAAGACAAAGAAACATAAATACTCTGAATTTCTGGTACAAGTATTAAATGTACCAATATGCACTGATGCCTCTAGGTTATTTGAGGAAAAGAGGTAGATCAGATTATGTTGTATTGCAGTACAGTGTACCATCATTTTTTAATTACAGATAAGCCTCAAAAGACCAAGGTGAAGCATTCTGCAATTTAAAACTGACCCTAAATAATTCTAGATATGTTTATAAAACAACTAACAATTTACAGGCACAAAAAGGCTAAATTTAATAGCTTCATGTAAATACTGTTTTATTTGAATACATAGAGAAAAGGTTAATTTGCCTGAAAAATATTTGGATAAATACTGTATTTTGCAGCTTTCCTTTTGAAATGTCTGTCCTTCCTGCTGCTAACTTGTCTTTCTGGTGATCAATGTGTGTTTAAATGCAAAGTGGGTTTAAGGCTGCAGTACCACCTCCTGTCTCTGGGGGCAGAGCTGAGCGTAAATATAAACACACTTGGCGAAACACAGATCCCCACAAGGCAATTTTTTAAAAAGTTGTAAAAATTGGCACAGATGTTCCTGAAGTCATTTTATATCATTTAGAAGACATTGCCTTGTGGGGCACAGTGCAATCAAGACCCCACAGTGTGAGAGTGTCATCACACCCAAGTCCCCACAAGGATAGTAACACATACCGGCACAGCCACACACACACACACACACACACAGAGCCACACACATAGCCACACACACAGAGCCACACACACACACAGACAGAGCCAAATACACAGAGCCACACACACACACACAGAGCCACACACACACACACACGGAGCCCCCCACACACACACAGACCCACATAGAGCCACGCACACAGAGCCACACACACACACACAGAGCCACACACACACACAGAGCCACACACACTCACACAGAGCCACACACACACACACAGCACCCCACACACACACAGCGCCACACACACACACAGCGCCACACACACACACAGAGCACCACACACACACACAGAGCGCCACACACACACATACAGAGCGCCACACCACATACAGAGCGCCACACACACACAGAGCGCCACACATACACACACATAGAGCGCCACACACACACACAGAGTGCCACACACACACACACACAGAGCTCCACACACACACACAGAGCACCACACACACAGAGTGCCACACACACAGAGCGCCAAACACACAGAGCGCCACACACACAGAGCGCCACACACACAGAGTGCCACACACACAGACCCACACACACAGAACCAGAGCCCCAGAGCATAATTCCAAGAGCCAGCAAAGGCTCGAAGCATAGGAACCAGGTTACACAGTATTCTCTTTTCATGGCTGCCTGCCCAATCCTTCCTCCTGCCCCCTCCCTCCTCTCGGCAGCATGTTCTGCTCTCTGAATCAATGATCAGTTGAGATTTCCAAAGCTGGTCAGTCAGCATTCAGGCAGTCATTCCCCAGTTTATGCCGATCACCTACTTACCTACTCATTGCCGGAGTTGTCTAACCTCGTTCCCACAGCTACCCCGCCTCTGCACATCTACTGAATAACACAGCAGCACTGCACATTCCCAAACAGCTGCGCTAACACCCCATGGGTCGCCAGAAATGTACAATAGCTGCTTAAGAGGCATCTGCAATTACATTCCCTGGGTGTGTAACAGTCTTTAATGACAATTCCACAATCGTAAAGAATCTAGAATTATGCGGTTAGTGTTGGGACCGGCCTCATGGCGTGCCCTAACCCCCCCCCCATGGCGGGCCCAGGACAACATCGGCCCTCCGCCGAGCCTTGGGCGACCCCTGTTGCCCGACCCTGCACACCCCAACACCAACCCTGCCGGTCCGGTCACCATCCCGGACCCTCACTACCGGCCTGGCTCCATCTTGGGCCCATCACGTCACGAACACATGGCCTCGGCCCCGGCCCAGGCCCCAGCAAGAGCCCCGACATCGAGGCACCAAGATCCACCCAGGTGTTCGAGTGGCCACTCAACAAGACCCAAGAGGAGGGAGATTTCGATGGGCCTCCAGCCGTCCCCGGACGCCTGGTATCGATCGCCCCCCGGCCTCCCCGGGGCGCTGTCTCCACCCTCCTGCTGGGTGTCTGGACACCATCATCCCGGCCCCTCTGGCCCCCAGGCGCGAGGGCCTGGACATCAAAGGGCTCCCGTCCTATAACTAGGCCAGCCCCGGAGGGGGACGCCAGTTGTATCCTGGACTGGAAGCCCTGCTGACACTGTCGCGGCCGACACCAGAAGAACTCATTTGCCTGTAACAGGAAGCTACCCGGAGAGCCTGCTGGCGCTGCCGCGGCCCACCTTCGCTGAACCATCTTGAGAGCCTGCTGGCGCTGCCGCGGGCCACCTTTGCTGAACCATCTTGAGAGCCTGCTGGCGCTGCCGCGGCCCACCTTCTCTGAACCATCTGGAGAGCCTGCTGGCGCTGCCGCGGCCCGCCCTCTCGGAACCCCCAGCTCGAGGATTGAGAGCTGTGCGCAGGGTATCCCTTCCCGCACCCGTACTAAGACTGTCCCGCTACCCTATCCCTTCTTTCTGAGACTTTATAGATCCCTCGATCTACCTGTACATATCGCCAAGAACCAGCAACCTTTATTCCTGATAAAGCCTAAGAACTTATCCTCTTGTGTGGTGTCCGTTTGTAGTGTTGTGGTTACTCTGCTGTACGATCCTAGGAGAGCGCCCTCCCCCAGGAGGCCTCTCGGTAACGCTCGGCTACTTCTCGACGGAGAGGTGGACCTAGGGGTGGCCAGTCAGACCTCTTCTGCCTCCCCCGGGATGGCCTTTCCAACATTGGTGGTAGGCGGCGGGATCTGAGCCGACGCAGATCGTACAGAGAGTGATTCACCCACTATCGAGAAGAACACACTGCGACCATAACTACGCCAGAAATGAGACCGACCACAGAATTCCAGAAAGAGAAAATGGAAGATTACAGTTACAAAGAATTAAAGCAATTCTGCAAAGACCTAGGCATCGCTACCACGGGCCTAAGCACCAAGGAGGACTTTAAATCGGCCTACAAACCTGGGTGGAAGCCGGTGACACGCCACCCCAGAACGAAGATAACCTGGGCCTGAACGGACTTCCGGAGACCGACGCGCCCCCAGCGGGAGAAAGACCCGCAAACCTAGACGCGGGCCTCTCCCACGAAGACGCCTGAGAACGAGAGAGGAACCGGCTCCACGAATTAGAGCTCGCCCGACTCCGGCTAGATGGAGAACTACAGCTGACGATGAAAAAGATAGCCCTCGAGCAACTACGGCTAGAAGGAGACCTAGAGGAGAAACGGAGACAAAGGGACCTCGAGGAAAAGAGACTCATGCTCGAGCATGAGCGCGGCTTAAAGGAGCTAGAAATGAAGGCCAAAACAAACGATGCCAACGCATCCGGGGGCAAGACCTCACCCCCTCCTATGGACACGAAGGTACACATACCCAAGGACGTCGTCAAAGAGTACTACAAGAACGACGACATCCAACAGTGGTTCAAAGCCTACGAAGTAGCCATGACCGCCCATCGAGTACCCCTCAAGGACTGGAGCGCCGGCCTTTGGGGGAAGTTCGTCAACGAGGGGAGAGACGCCCTGCTAGAGCTCCCCGATGCCGAGATGACCTCGTACGAGCACATGAAAGCCGCTCTCCTCACTCGCTACGGACTCACCCCCGAAATGTACCGGCAGCGGTTCCGAGACTGTAAAAAAATCCCCGGTACCACATGGGTGGAGTACGTGAACTTTTTCAGCAGAGCTTTCGAGGGGTGGATCAAAGGCAGCCAGGTCACCACCTACCAGCAGTTGGTCGACCTCATTATATGGGAACATTTTTCCAACAACTGCTTCATCGAACTCCGGCGACATCTCCTCGACAGCAAATTGACAGAGCCATGAAAACTCGCTGTCGAGGCTGATAGATGGGTGAGCACCCGAGTCCCCCGGAGCCCAATGGGAGACTACGGCCGGGGTTCCCCCGGAAACCACCGACCACGGGGCAGAGGAGGAGGCCAGAGCCGGGGCCGAGATCCCCCCATGGGGTACTCCCCTACCTCCACTTCGCCATCTCTGGGCCGAAGGGGGGCCCCTCCAGCGAGACCAGGGCCCCGCCCGAATGTTACATGCCACAGATGCCAACGACAGGGTCATTATGCGAATGACCCCCTTTGCCCGATGAACCAGCGAACCAGCACCACCGGTCCTCCGAACCGCCAGGTCGCGGCCACCGCCCTGGGTACAGAAGGAAGTGCGGAAGAAGACAACGACACCGAGCAGGCCGAGTGGGAGCCCGCCGCTATGATCTTGGCATGCCTGGGTAATTGAGACATGATCCCCCGAGACCCAATCCCAGGCAACACCCAGAAATACCGCCAGTGGGTCACCATCAATGGTCACCGGGCCGAAGCCCTCCGTGACACTGGAGCCAGCGTGACGGCGGTCCGCTGCCACTTGGTGACCGCAGAACAGATTCTACCCAATATCCTGTGCCCGGTACGGTCGGCGGGCAACTCCGAGAGTTTGTGCCAGATGGCCCGTATCCCCTTCGAATGGGGAGGGGTGGCGGGTATGCCGAAGGTGACCGTCCGAGATGATGCCCCCATGGACTGCCTCCTCGGGAACGATCTGGAAAGTTCCGCCTGGGCCCACGTCGAGCGGAGAGAGCATCTGGGGATGCTAGGCCTTCCCGAGTGGGTCTGTGCGACCACTCGATCCATGGCTGACCGGGCCACCGCCCCGATCGAAGTGGCTCTGCCGGAAGGACCGGAGTGGCCCGCACCTCCACCGCCCGCCGTCCCCGAGGACGCCGACCCTGAACCTGGCCCCCAGGGGCCCAGCCATGAAGACCTTACCGAGCTCAGCCACCTTCCCGAACTAGCTCAGTGGCGCCAAGAAGGTGGCCCCTCCAGCGAACAATACCAGCAGGAACAGAAAACCTGTCCCTCCCTCGAGGGAATCCGACAACAAGCAGCCACTCAAGCCGCTGGAGACCCCTTAGGGTCCCACTGGGTCTATTGGGACCACGACCTTCTCTACAGCGAGCAGAAGATTGCCGAAATAGGGGCCAGCCGGATGCTGGTCGTTCCCCTCCGATTCAGAGACTTCCTTTTGAACTTGGCACATGACGTGCCCCTCGCCGGGCACCTGGGGCAGGACAAAACTTACAGCCGCCTGGTGACCCATTTCTACTGGCCGAAGATGCGCAACAATGTGCACAACCACTGCCGAACCTGTACGACCTGTCAAGCCAGCGGGAAGAGCGGGGGGAAAGTCAAAGCTCCACTCCAGCCTTTTCCCGTGGTCACCACCCCCTTCGAGCGAGTGGGGATCGACATAGTGGGGCCCTTGGACCCTTGCACCTCCCAGGGGCACCGCTTCATCCTCGTTCTGGTGGACCATGCCACCCGCTATCCTGAAGCCACCCCCCTCCGAACCATCACGGCCCCAGTAGTAGGCCGAGCCCTAATGGGAATCTTCTCCAGAGTCGGCTTCCCCCGAGAAGTCGTGAGTGATAGGGGCACGAACTTTATATCTAAATATATGCGGTCCCTGTGGCAACAGTGCGGGGTCACGTATAAGTTCCCCACCCCGTATCACCCCCAAGGAAATGGACTTGTGGAGCGGTTTAACCGAACACTGAAAGGAATGATCAAAGGCCTCGAGGAGCCGCTACGACGCAAATGGGATGTCCTGCTGCCCTGCCTCCTGCTTGCATATCGCGAGGTACCCCAGAAGTCCCTGGGGTTCAGCCCCTTTGAACTATTGTATGGGCACCCGGTCCGAGGCCCCCTCAGCCTGGTCAAAGAAGGCTGGGAAACGACTGTCCGAGGTGCTCCCCCAGATGTCTATCAGTACCTCCTGAAACTCCGCAACCAGACTCGAAAGTTCCGGGAACTTGCAGAGGCCAACCTGGAGGCCAGTCAGGAGGAGATGAAACGCTGGTATGACCAGAACGCCTCGTCCATCGAGTTCGAGCCGGGCCAACAGGTCTGGGTCATGTCCCCGGTCGAACCTTGTGCTCTACAGGACAAATGGACGGGGCCCTTCAAGGTGGTGGAGCGCAAGAGCCCCGTCACTTACTTGGTGGACATGGAGTCCCCCCGAAACGCCCTCCGGGTTCTGCACGCTAACCGGCTCAAGCCGCACTTTGCCCGCACTGAACTAAGTCTGCTGCTAGCGACTGATGACGGAGCTGAAGACGACTCCGAACCTCTACCAGATCTCCTGAGTACCTGCGAGAGAGACGGCTCCGTCGAAGGGGTCACGCTCTCCGCTACCCTGACCCCCGGACAGCACCAAGACTGCCGGAAGCTGCTGGGACAATTTGCAGATCTATTTTCCCCCACTCCTGGGGTCACCCGGTGGTGTGTCCACGATGTAGACACCGGGGACAGCCCGCCTGTAAGACACCGAGCTTTCCGGGTGCCTGACCGAGTTCGGGCCTGCATTCAAGCCGAGGTGGCCAAGATGCTAGCTCTGGGGGTAGTCGAACCCTCCAACAGTCCCTGGGCCAGTCCCGTTGTCCTGGTCCCTAAAGCCGCCGCACCCGGCGCACCCCCGGAGCTCCGGTTCTGTGTCAACTACCGGGGACTGAATGCCGTCACCAGGACCGACGCCCATCCCATCCCCCGGGCGGATGAACTGATCGACCGCCTGGGGGCTGCAAAGTATCTCAGCACCTTCGACCTCACGGCCGGATATTGGCAGATCAGCCTCGCCCCTGGGGCGCGAGAGCGATCGGCCTTCTCGACCCCTGATGGCCACTACCATTTCAAGGTGATGCCCTTCGGCATGAAGAACGCCCCGGCCACCTTCCAGAGACTCGTGAATAGGGTGCTGGCCGGGCTAGAGGAGTTCAGTGCCGCCTATCTAGACGACATTGCAGTGTACAGCCTCCACTGGGATGAGCACCTAACCCACCTCTGGGAGGTTCTGACGGCCCTCCGAAATGGGAAATACAATGCTTTCTGAACGTGATTACGTAATTACAGTATCAGGGGTTCTGCCTTTGCTTTTTGTGCTCACCAATAGAGCCTCCCATTTTGCTTGAATGTTTTGTTTCTAACAAGGGGAATGTCAATTTAGTTAGTAATTAGGGCCCTATTTATATCTTGGTGGATATGTTACTCCATCACAACAGTGACGAATGTCCTATCCGCCGAAATATAAATCCCATTATATCCAATGGGATTTATATTGCAGCAACAGGATAGCTATCATCATTATGACGGGGTGATCCGTCTGCCAAAATTTAAATCAGGTCCCTTGTTAAATAATTGACAGTTTAATACGAGGTGAAATTTGAAGGTGCATCATAGGAGGCTGAATTTCTCTACGACTTGCCTTCTGTGTATGAAAATGTCTCTATGACAAAGCACTGCTAATTTGTAGACTGCCTGAAAATAGATGTGGTTTGCTTATATTTTAGGGCCATAAAATATTTTGCACACACTCAGCCAACCAACATAGATTAAACTAACTTTAAGTGCATGCGATCTAACCAGTTCCTACATAGGAAACCCAACATTTTCACAATGCTAACTTCTAAATGGAAAAGCAGGAATTCAGCATTCTGTTTAACTCAACAGTCATCTATGGAAAAATGTTTTGTGTGCTGATCTACTACACACTTATGCTGTAGTTAAAGCACAACTTGCAACTATGTGCTGATTTTGCACTGAAAGGCATTAACCTGTCATGCACTGATGTCAAACTGCATATTGTTCTACTCTTACATCACAAAAAATAAATAATATGGTGATATTTGAATATCTCTTTACGAAGTTCACTAATTTCATAAGAACATGCCTTTTCTGTTAAAAATATATTTTAGGCATTAGAATTTATTGTAGGCATGACTTTGCTACAGTGCACTGTCTGTGAGAAAGTAGCCCCTAGTGCAATGCAAAGCCAGTCACTGGCTTATCTAGATATCATCAAAAAGAACATATTCCATAGTGCATATTACTATGTGAACAAAGACAAAGAAACCTAAATACTCTGAATTTCTGGTACAAGTATTAAATGTACCAATATGCACTGATGCCTCTAGGTTATTTGAGGAAAAGAGGTAGATCGATTCGATAAGTCTTTATTTCGAATAAAAGATTCATAAAAGACAATGTACAATCATACACAATATGTAAAAAAAACAGTCCAGCAATATAATAATATTATACACAGATTATTCCTAAGAACAATAAAATACTTTACACATATGTATATAAAACAGATGGGACACAAATAACATGCACATAAGTTGGTACCACTAAGAACCATACAGGGCGCTATATATAGCTAGGTAAGAACATTCAGCGTACAGCGATACCCAATTTCTTGGATCGGATCAGCCAGGCCCATCTCAAAAATTTGGCAACACATACTACTACGGTTTCCGATCTAATAACACGAAGTTTGAGGAGTGCATCTCGGAAACCACCACTATTCAGGGTCAAGCAGATCGGTCTTAACCACTTGTTTCTTGGTGCTCGATAAACAGGACAACCAAAGAAGAAGTGGCCAACACTTTCTTCCTGGTCTGGACACCAGTGGCATTTATTTCCTGTGGACGTGTCCCATTTTGTTGTAAAAGAATTAATGGGCAAAGTGCCGACTCGAAACTGGTGGTATAATTTACGATCTAATACGCTTGTAATTAGGTCCCAATACTGTTCAAGTGAGGGAACAGCCTTGTACACTAAAAAGGAGCCAGTTATATTAGCGTCCAAGGATTGGTTTACAAGAATAGATTTTCTCCAAGCCCAAAAGAGCGCCTTAAACTCAAGTTTAGATGGAAATGTTGCCCCCCCTGGGTTGGACCAAAGCTCCGGGAGACCCATCAGGTTCAATACATTTTTAACTACCCAAAACCATTGTATTTTGTGTGCCCCCCACATGAGTTTTACTTCTTCCAACTCTTGGATAAACAGACCAAGCTCAGGAGTGGTCCAGAGGCGGCGCCAAAAGGCCACCAGACGATACTGGGCCATCTCGTCGATTGGTCTGCAACCAAGATCCAACAGTAGGGGTTTAGTTGGGGTGGACTGAGGGAGACTAACCAGATTCCGTAGGAACCTGTTCTGCGCAGTTGCCAAACTGGAGAGATTCTTATGGCCCCAAACTTCGGCTCCGTAAAGGGTTGCAGAGATGACCTTCGCCTCATAGATTTTTAAGGCAGGGGTAACACACCTAGTTAGGGAGTTCCTCTGTTCATGGATCAAACAGCCGGCCAACCTATTAAATTTGAGTTTAGACGTTTCCACTTGGGGGTTCCAGTTGAGTTGGTGATCTAGGGTCACACCAAGATATGTCATGACCCTAACCTGCTCAATTTGGACTCCGTTTAAGGAAACTGTACACTTAGGGGGATTTTTCTTGCAAAAAACCATGAATTTGGTTTTATCCACATTTATTTGCAAGTCATTCATAGTGCAAAACTCGGAAAATCTATTCAGGGCTACCTGAAGCCCGGCTCTAGTTTTAGAAAGGAGGAGGGTGTCATCTGCAAAGATTAGCATGGGGTACTTTCGACCACCCAACATGGGAGCATCCGACTGAGTACCAATGAAATGTTGTGTAACCTGATTAATAAATAAGAGAAACAACGTGGGGGCTAGGACACAGCCTTGACGCACCCCTCGTTGTACGGGGAATTGTTTGGTCACCTGCCCCTGACTACCCCACCTAACCTGGGCATAATTGTCCTCATGAAGTCGCTGGACTAGGATCAAGAGCTCAGGCGGAAAGCCCATGCGACTAAGGGCCTCCCACAACTTCTTCCTTGGCACCAAGTCGAAGGCCGACTTAAGGTCAACGAATGCAGCATATAACATACCGCCACCCAACAGAACCACCTTCCAAAAAAGTAATGTGAACCGGAAGACTTGGTCAACAGTACTAGTCCCAAACCTGAAACCCGCCTGCATAGGGGAGAGTATGTTATTTGAATCGATCCAATCCAGAATTCGTGCTAGGATCATTCTCGACACAATTTTCTGGATTGAATCGATCAAACTAATGGGCCGATAGTTGTTGGGGAGGGAGCGGTCACCCTTCTTATATACTGGCAGGATTTCTGCCCCCTTCCATGAAGGGGGAATCTCGGCCCCTGCAGCTATGTTATTTGCCAGTAAAGTGATATAAGGGATCCAAAGGTCAGGATTGAGTTTAAAAAGGTCAGCGGGAATAGCATCAATGCCAGGAGCTTTACCCGGCTGAACTGACTCGAGAGCAAGTGCGGTGTCAGATTCCAAAAACAAGAGTCTATCTCCTGCGTGTGGGAGTTGACACAGCAGTGTGGTTTTTGTCGTTGGATCCTCCGCTACATTTGGATCATTAAATTGTGCGGTATAAAATTCCACCCACAATTGAGCGGAGACATAATTTACTGGAATCTGGGCGGCAGGATCCTTTCCCCTCCTTATAATCAACCAGAAATCTGTTAGGTTGGGGGAATCACATGCACCAAGAAGGTCAAGCCAATAAGAGTCGTCCCAATCTCGCTTAGCAGCCTGGATGGTACGCTTGTAGCATTGCCTTGCTGTCCTTATGGCATCGGAGTTCCGGGCCTTCACAGCAGCTAATAAGTTGCTGTGGGCAGCTCTACATTTCTTATTATACCATTTTTTATATACTCTAGTATTAGCAGGCCTTGATGGTTTCGTGAGAAGGTTTTTAAGGGTCGAAAAGCACTCCTCGTGGAGATTAGTAATTATGGAGTCTGCGTTGCCAGCAGGTGATAACAAAAGCATCCTACTCCACACGCCCCATACCTCTTCCTCAATCTTTGAAATAAGTGTAGGGTCCTCCAGAACCCTAGGCCATTTTACGCGGCGCCTGTTGTCGCACAGAATTACATCAGATGTTAGACTATTAGTGCTCCTGACAGGTGCCCCCATGCCTGGGACCAAAATCTCAAGTGAAAGGGGATTATGGTCACTCTCTGGGCGGGGCTCTATCGCCATGTCTTTTACGATGGACCAACACTCAATTTTAATCAATATATAGTCGATACGGCTTGAGCACAAACCGTTATCGAAAGTGTTGGACCCAAGGCAATCGGATCGTGTGCGCCCATTGACAGCCCGTAGGCCCCATTCTAAACAAAAGCCCAGCCAATGCAAAGCTGCCTCGGTGCCCCTGACACCCTTTGCAATAGTAAGCGGGGGGATTGCCCAAACAGTGTCCTCCTCAGAACCCACATCCTCTGCCAAGGAGGAGATGGGCTCAATGGGGGTATTCAAGTCTCCCGCTACAATTACTATCTGATCGGTCCCGAAGTTCTTAAATAGAAGATCAAGATCGTCCAGGACAGCTTGTTTTTTCCCACCCTGACAACCCCGGGCATAGACATCAACTAAAAGGATATCTGGGGTGTTAGGTTTACTCAGGCTAATACATAGGAGATCCGCACACGCCACCAGTGTTTCCCTACCATGGAAGCCCAAATTATTTTTTATCCAAATAGTAAGGCCACCAGAGGCCCTACCCCTAGAGCTCTTAATTGCAGGTTTAGAAAAATTAAGGTAACCCAACCTATACAATGGGACAGTTGACCAGGTTTCCTGGAAGATGACGATATCATATGAATCGATAAAGTTGGCCCAATCGTCATTCTCCAGGCGTCCCCGTAGCCCAGCAATATTCCAAGAGATTACTCTTAATGGGCAGTCCGCAGTTAGTGCACATGGTGACTGTGCCACGCCCTTTACTTCATTCATGGCCAACGCAGTAATGTATACCGGGTCTAAGGGTACGCCCGGATTGTTAGACAACGGTGGGCCAACAAGAGATGGATTTGGGGATGGAGGCCTCCGTTGGTGGGGAGTAATCTTAGGGGGAGATAAGTCTCCAGACCTCCCAAGTCAATCCACCTCCTCCAGGCAGCCAAACCTATTGGAGGTTGAAAACCCTTGCCACCAGTTAGGTTGGTTTTGTCCAACAAAACTATGTGTCGGACGACTAGCGTTCCTAACAGTGGTCCATGACCCCTCACTCACTAGTTGTTGTCTGGGAGGATAGAAAAAAGTGAGAGGCCTCACCACTATTGTGGAATTGGCCTCAAAAGATGGCCATGCACATAGATACTGGGCTGTGTGGGGATCAGAAAATGATACCACCACACAGTCACCGGCTATGGACTTGTGAGTACGGCCAATCCAAGGGACTCTCCGAACCATAAGTACACTACTTCTTTGATGGTCGGGGAGCTGTTTGTTGGAATTCAACCAGTGAATGACTTTATTTTTTAGAGAAAGATCATTCTCCTGGGATTGTTGATCCAGCTCTGGAACACCGGCTAATATAATGACATACGACCCTGCTTCTGGCGGGAGGTCAATAAACCCTCCGCGAAAGTTGTGGCGACTGGCCTGACGTGTTGGATTGCGCACCAAGGGCAGCCTAGGGGGGTGGTTGGCTGGTGCTCTAGAGTCAGTGTTCGGCCTGTATGCTGGTTTATGCGGATGGAAGGGTTTTGGTGCTGCTGGGCTAGGGGTAGGTACGATAGTTTTTGCAATGGTGGTGCGGGGTTTTGGAATGGGTTTTGATATAGGTAGGGTCTCAGGAATAATTTGGGCTAGTTGTGAAGGAGGTTGAACGGGTTCTGTTTCTAAGGGCTGGGGAGTAGGTTCGGTCGCACGTAGAAGCTTAGCATCCATTTCCTTAAGGCTCAAGCTGGCCAGAGTGACTATGGTCCTATCCATTTCAAGGAGGTTATTCTCTATACGAGAAAGCCTTAATTCTAGGGGAGAAAGTAGCTGCTTTAACGTACCCCAGACTAGTTGGAGGAATTCGCTGTCACCCTCCTTGTTGTGCACGGGACCGCTCGCCCGACCCTCCAGAATGTTTGTGCTATTCTGACTAGGAGAGATGATAAAAATATCATCTTCCACCAAACTAGGTATTTCCGGAGTAGCTTCCCCATTAAGAATACTTTGAATCGGTTTGGGGTTAACATCTTTCGCCCCAAGGGACCCCATGGCTCGTCTGCTATTAAAAAACTTTAACCTTGCTATTCTGGCTTTTTTCCTAGCGTGTATAGTTCTCGCAAGGCATTTCTTTTTGTATGCTGCCGCTTTCTTAGCACTACAATGGCTTACTGCTTGGGTTGCTTTGGGAAGGGGAAAGGAGCCTGCAATGCTAAATAGAGGAGCAGGGCCAATATTTTGTTGCACTGGATTAGGTTGGGAGATTGGAGGAGAATGTAAAGGAATAATAGGGGGAGCAGGATGCATTACTACCGTTGTTAAAAGGGGCTGTGGAGCGGTGGAACGATCAGGGGTACGGGCAGATGCAATGTTCCCCAGGGAAGATTTTTTGGAGCTAGCGATATGCGCTGACAGCCTTCGTGCAGCATCAAGTTCTAAGGAGACCTTGTGCTGCATTTTACTGATTTCCTCATCAATAGCCAAATTGGTTTTGACTAGGAAATCATCTATGGACCTGTTGGAATTGCTAGCAGCCATGAGGGTTTTGCTCCGGCTACCCCGCGAACACATATTACAGAGTACAGGTCAATAAATAAATATACACACAACAATAAAACTGTAAGATGTGCCACAAAAGACTAAAAACATAAGGGGGGGTGGCCCAGCCCAGCCCTCTTGGTCCTCGAACGGCCTCAAACGGCCCAGTCTTTGCCCTGTCTTCGCCCGGGCTGCGTCCCGCGCTGCGGGAGTACTGGGCCAATTAGTAATACCGGGGGGCGGCAGCGGGGAGAGCGGACCGGAAGTTGACAAATGGTCTTGCAGGGACTCCTGGGCAATGGAGTCCCCTGCACGCTCGCAGCCCCGCTGACCGCACTCACCCGGTAGCCTGTAGCACACCTGCACCCGTGTCCCGGTGTCTGGAGGCGCGCAGCGGCACCCGCGAAGCGGGTGCGGCAAGAAGTCGGTGGTGTCCTGGAAGTCCCTGGAAATGCTGCCGTAGGTTAGTAGTTCAAAGTGCCAAGTGCGTCCGTGCGCAGAAAAGCGTCCACCACACACACAGAGTGCCACACACACAGACCCACACACACAGAACCAGAGCCCCAGAGCATAATTCCAAGAGCCAGCAAAGGCTCGAAGCATAGGAACCAGGTTACACAGTATTCTCTTTTCATGGCTGCCTGCCCAATACTTCCTCCTGCCCCCTCCCTCCTCTCGGCAGCATGTTCTGCTCTCTGAATCAATGATCAGTTGAGATTTCCAAAGCTGGTCAGTCAGCATTTAGGCAGTCATTCCCCAGTTTATGCCGATCACCTACTTACCTACTCATTGCCGGAGTTGTCTAACCTCGTTCCCACAGCTACCCCGCCTCTGCACATCTACTGAATAACACAGCAGCACTGCACATTCCCAAACAGCTGCGCTAACACCCCATGGGTCGCCAGAAATGTACAATAGCTGCTTAAGAGGCATCTGCAATTACATTCCCTGGGTGTGTAACAGTCTTTAATGACAATTCCACAATCGTAAAGAATCTAGAATTATGCGGTTAGTGTTGGAACCGGCCTCATGGCGTGGCCCTAACCCCCCCGCATGGCGGGCCCAGGACGACATCGGCCCTCCGCCAAGCCTTGGGCGACCCCTGTTGCCCGACCCTGCACACCCCAACACCAACCCTGCCGGTCCGGTCACCATCCCGGACCCTCACTACCGGCCTGGCTCCATCTTGGGCCCATCACGTCACGAACACATGGCCTCGGCCCCGGCCCAGGCCCCAGCAAGAGCCCCGACATCGAGGCACCAAGATCCACCCAGGTGTTCGAGTGGCCACTCAACAAGACCCAAGAGGAGGGAGATTTCGATGGGCCTCCAGCCGTCCCCGGACGCCTGGTATCGATCGCCCCCCGGCCTCCCCGGGGCGCTGTCTCCACCCTCCTGCTGGGTGTCTGGACACCATCATCCCGGCCCCTCTGGCCCCCAGGCGCGAGGGCCCGGACATCAAAGGGCTCCCGTCCTATAACTAGGCCAGCCCCGGAGGGGGACGCCAGTTGTATCCTGGACTGGAAGCCCTGCTGACGCTGTCGCGGCCGACACCAGAAGAACTCATTTGCCTGTAACAGGAAGCTACCCGGAGAGCCTGCTGGCGCTGCCGCGGCCCACCTTCGCTGAACCATCTTGAGAGCCTGCTGGCGCTGCTGCGGGCCACCTTCGCTGAACCATCTTGAGAGCCTGCTGGCGCTGCCGCGGCCCACCTTCTCTGAACCATCTGGAGAGCCTGCTGGCGCTGCCGCGGCCCGCCCTCTCGGAACCCCCAGCTCGAGGATTGAGAGCTGTGCGCAGGGTATCCCTTCCCGCACCCGTACTAAGACTGTCCCGCTACCCTATCCCTTCTTTCTGAGACTTTATAGATCCCTCGATCTACCTGTACATATCGCCAAGAACCAGCAACCTTTATTCCTGATAAAGCCTAAGAACTTATCCTCTTGTGTGGTGTCCGTTTGTAGTGTTGTGGTTACTCTGCTGTACGATCCTAGGAGAGCGCCCTCCCCCAGGAGGCCTCTCGGTAACGCTCGGCTACTTCTCGACGGAGAGGTGGACCTAGGGGTGGCCAGTCAGACCTCTTCTGCCTCCCCCGGGATCGCCTTTCCAACATTGGTGGCAGGCGGCGGGATCCGAGCCGACGCAGATCGTACAGAGAGTGATTCACCCACTATCGAGAAGAACACACTGCGACCATAACTACGCCAGAAATGAGACCGACCACAGAATTCCAGAAAGAGAAAATGGAAGATTACAGTTACAAAGAATTAAAGCAATTCTGCAAAGACCTAGGCATCGCTACCACGGGCCTAAGCACCAAGGAGGACTTTAAATCGGCCCTACAAACCTGGGTGGAAGCCGGTGACACGCCACCCCAGAACGAAGATAACCTGGGCCTGAACGGACGTCCGGAGACCGACGCGCCCCCAGCGGGAGAAAGACCCGCAAACCTAGACGCGGGCCTCTCCCACGAAGACGCCTGAGAACGAGAGAGGAACCGGCTCCACGAATTAGAGCTCGCCCGACTCCGGCTAGATGGAGAACTACAGCTGACGATGAAAAAGATAGCCCTCGAGCAACTACGGCTAGAAGGAGACCTAGAGGAGAAACGGAGACAAAGGGACCTCGAGGAAAAGAGACTCATGCTCGAGCATGAGAGCGGCTTAAAGGAGCTAGAAATGAAGGCCAAAACAAACAATGCCAACGCATCCGGGGGCAAGACCTCACCCCCTCCTATGGACACGAAGGTACACATACCCAAGGACGTCGTCAAAGAGTACTACAAGAACGACGACATCCAACAGTGGTTCAAAGCCTACGAAGTAGCCATGACCGCCCATCGAGTACCCCTCAAGGACTGGAGCGCCGGCCTGTGGGGGAAGTTCGTCAACGAGGGGAGAGACGCCCTGCTAGAGCTCCCCGATGCCGAGATGACCTCGTACGAGCACATGAAAGCCGCTCTCCTCACTCGCTACGGACTCACCCCCGAAATGTACCGGCAGCGGTTCCGAGACTGTAAAAAAATCCCCGGTACCACATGGGTGGAGTACGTGAACTTTTTCAGCAGAGCTTTCGAGGGGTGGATCAAAGGCAGCCAGGTCACCACCTACCAGCAGTTGGTCGACCTCATTATATGGGAACATTTTTCCAACAACTGCTTCATCGAACTCCGGCGACATCTCCTCGACAGCAAATTGACAGAGCCATGAAAACTCGCTGTCGAGGCTGATAGATGGGTGAGCACCCGAGTCCCCCGGAGCCCAATGGGAGACTACGGCCGGGGTTCCCCCGGAAACCACCGACCACGGGGCAGAGGAGGAGGCCAGAGCCGGGGCCGAGATCCCCCCATGGGGTACTCCCCTACCTCCACTTCGCCATCTCTGGGCCGAAGGGGGGCCCCTCCAGCGAGACCAGGGCCCCGCCCGAATGTTACATGCCACAGATGCCAACGACAGGGTCATTATGCGAATGACCCCCTTTGCCCGATGAACCAGCGAACCAGCACCACCGGTCCTCCGAACCGCCAGGTCGCGGCCACCGCCCTGGGTACAGAAGGAAGTGCGGAAGAAGACAACGACACCGAGCAGGCCGAGTGGGAGCCCGCCGCTATGATCTTGGCATGCCTGGGTAATTGAGACATGATCCCCCGAGACCCAATCCCAGGCAACACCCAGAAATACCGCCAGTGGGTCACCATCAATGGTCACCGGGCCGAAGCCCTCCGTGACACTGGAGCCAGCGTGACGGCGGTCCGCTGCCACTTGGTGACCGCAGAACAGATTCTACCCAATATCCTGTGCCCGGTACGGTCGGCGGACAACTCCGAGAGTTTGTGCCAGATGGCCCGTATCCCCTTCGAATGGGGAGGGGTGGCGGGTATGCCGAAGGTGACCGTCCGAGATGATGCCCCCATGGACTGCCTCCTCGGGAACGATCTGGAAAGTTCCGCCTGGGCCCACGTCGAGCGGAGAGAGCATCTGGGGATGCTAGGCCTTCCCGAGTGGGTCTGTGCGACCACTCGATCCATGGCCGACCGGGCCACCGCCCCGATCGAAGTGGCTCTGCCGGAAGGACCGGAGTGGCCCGCACCTCCACCGCCCGCCGTCCCCGAGGACGCCGACCCTGAACCCGGCCCCCAGGGGCCCAGCCATGAAGACCTTACCGAGCTCAGCCACCTTCCCGAACTAGCTCAGTGGCGCCAAGAAGGTGGCCCCTCCAGCGAACAATACCAGCAGGAACAGAAAACCTGTCCCTCCCTCGAGGGAATCCGACAACAAGCAGCCACTCAAGCCGCTGGAGACCCCTTAGGGTCCCACTGGGTCTATTGGGACCACGACCTTCTCTACAGCGAGCAGAAGATTGCCGAAATAGGGGCCAGCCGGATGCTGGTCGTTCCCCTCCGATTCAGAGACTTCCTTTTGAACTTGGCACATGACGTGCCCCTCGCCGGGCACCTGGGGCAGGACAAAACTTACAGCCGCCTGGTGACCCATTTCTACTGGCCGAAGATGCGCAACAATGTGCACAACCACTGCCGAACCTGTACGACCTGTCAAGCCAGCGGGAAGAGCGGGGGGAAAGTCAAAGCTCCACTCCAGCCTTTTCCCGTGGTCACCACCCCCTTCGAGCGAGTGGGGATCGACATAGTGGGGCCCTTGGACCCTTGCACCTCCCAGGGGCACCGCTTCATCCTCGTTCTGGTGGACCATGCCACCCGCTATCCTGAAGCCATCCCCCTCCGAACCATCACGGCCCCAGTAGTAGGCCGAGCCCTAATGGGAATCTTCTCCAGAGTCGGCTTCCCCCGAGAAGTCGTGAGTGATAGGGGCACGAACTTTATATCTAAATATATGCGGTCCCTGTGGCAACAGTGCGGGGTCACGTATAAGTTCCCCACCCCGTATCACCCCCAAGGAAATGGACTTGTGGAGCGGTTTAACCGAACACTGAAAGGAATGATCAAAGGCCTCGAGGAGCCGCTACGACGCAAATGGGATGTCCTGCTGCCCTGCCTCCTGCTTGCATATCGCGAGGTACCCCAGAAGTCCCTGGGGTTCAGCCCCTTTGAACTATTGTATGGGCACCCGGTCCGAGGCCCCCTCAGCCTGGTCAAAGAAGGCTGGGAAACGACTGTCCGAGGTGCTCCCCCAGATGTCTATCAGTACCTCCTGAAACTCCGCAACCAGACTCGAAAGTTCCGGGAACTTGCAGAGGCCAACCTGGAGGCCAGTCAGGAGGAGATGAAACGCTGGTATGACCAGAACGCCTCGTCCATCGAGTTCGAGCCGGGCCAACAGGTCTGGGTCATGTCCCCGGTCGAACCTTGTGCTCTACAGGACAAATGGACGGGGCCCTTCAAGGTGGTGGAGCGCAAGAGCCCCGTCACTTACTTGGTGGACATGGAGTCCCCCCGAAACGCCCTCCGGGTTCTGCACGCTAACCGGCTCAAGCCGCACTTTGCCCGCACTGAAGTAAGTCTGCTGCTAGCGACTGATGACGGAGCTGAAGACGACTCCGAACCTCTACCAGATCTCCTGAGTACCTGCGAGAGAGACGGCTCCGTCGAAGGGGTCACGCTCTCCGCTACCCTGACCCCCGGACAGCACCAAGACTGCCGGAAGCTGCTGGGACAATTTGCAGATCTATTTTCCCCCACTCCTGGGGTCACCCGGTGGTGTGTCCACGATGTAGACACCGGGGACAGCCCGCCTGTAAGACACCGAGCTTTCCGGGTGCCCGACCGAGTTCGGGCCTGCATTCAAGCCGAGGTGGCCAAGATGCTAGCTCTGGGGGTAGTCGAACCCTCCAACAGTCCCTGGGCCAGTCCCGTTGTCCTGGTCCCTAAAGCCGCCGCACCCGGCGCACCCCCGGAGCTCCGGTTCTGTGTCAACTACCGGGGACTGAATGCCGTCACCAGGACCGACGCCCATCCCATCCCCCGGGCGGATGAACTGATCGACCGCCTGGGGGCTGCAAAGTATCTCAGCACCTTCGACCTCACGGCTGGATATTGGCAGATCAGCCTCGCCCCTGGGGCGCGAGAGCGATCGGCCTTCTCGACCCCTGATGGCCACTACCATTTCAAGGTGATGCCCTTCGGCATGAAGAACGCCCCGGCCACCTTCCAGAGACTCGTGAATAGGGTGCTGGCCGGGCTAGAGGAGTTCAGTGCCGCCTATCTAGACGACATTGCAGTGTACAGCCTCCACTGGGATGAGCACCTGACCCACCTCTGGGAGGTTCTGACGGCCCTCCGACGGGCCGGACTGACAATAAAAGCCAGCAAGTGCCAGATAGGCCAAGGGTCCATGACCTATCTGGGGCACCAAGTAGGGAGCGGCCAGGTGGCTCCCCTCCAGCCAAAGATTGACGCCATCCGGGCCTGGGAGCCCCCGGTCACCCAAACAGCAGTCCGAGCCTTCATGGGGCTCACCGGATATTATCGGCGCTTCATAAAAGACTATGGCAGCATTGTGGGGCCCCTCACAGAACTGACCTCCAAAAGGTTACCCCAAAAAGTGCGCTGGACCCCCGAATGCCAGGTCGCCTTCGACACACTGAAGACCGCCATGTGCACCGCCCCTGTGCTCCAAGCCCCCGACTACAGCCGAGAGTTTATGGTCCAAACCGACGCCTCGGAGCACGGCATTGGGGCGGTCCTCTCACAAGTAAACCCGGAGGGGGTCGACCTTCCCATTGCCTTCATCAGCCGGCGGCTGCTGGCCAGAAAGCAACGATGGAGCACCATCGAGAGGGAAGCCTTCGCCGTCGTGTGGGCCCTAAAGAAGCTCCGGCCCTACCTCTTCGGCACCCACTTCCGGGTCCAGACCGACCACCGGCGCCTGCGGTGGTTGATGCAGATGCGGGGAGAAAACCCGAAACTGTTGCGATGGTCCATCTCCCTCCAAGGGATGGACTTCACTGTGGAACATCGCCCCGGCAACGACCACGCCAATGCTGACGGCCTGTCCAGATTCTTCCGCCTCGGCGAGGAGAACCCCCAAGAAGATGGGTGACTCTCCACTGCCTTCAGCTGGGGGGGACGCGTGTTGGAACCGGCCTCATGGCGTGGCACTAACCCCCCCCCGCATGTCGGGCCCAGGACGACATCGGCCCTCCGCCGAGCCTTGGGTGACCCCTGTTGCCCTACCCTGCACACCCCAACACCAACCCTGCCGGTCCGGTCACCATCCCGGACCCTCACTACCGGCCTGGCTCCATCTTGGGCCCATCACGTCACGAACACATGGCCTCGGCCCTGGCCCAGGCCCCCCCACAAGAGCCCCGACATCGAAGCACCAAGATCCACCCAGGTGGTCGAGTGGCCACTCAACAAGACCCAAGAGGAGGGAGGTTTCGATGGGCCTCCAGCCGTCCCCGGACGCCTGGTATCGATCGCCCCCCGGCCTCCCCGGGGCGCTGTCTCCACCCTCCTGCTGGGTGTCTGGACACCATCATCCCGGCCCCTCTGGCCCCCAGGCGCGAGGGCCCGGACATCAAAGGGCTCCCGTCCTATAACTAGGCCAGCCCCAGAGGGGGACGCCAGTTGTATCCTGGACTGGAAGCCGACACCAGAAGATCTCATTTGCCTGTAACAGGAAGCTACCCGGAGAGCCTGCTGGCGCTGCCGCGGCCCACCTTCGCTGAACCATCTTGAGAGCCTGCTGGCGCTGCCGCGGCCCACCTTCGCTGAACCATCTTGAGAGCCTGCTGGCGCTGCCGCGGCCCACCTTCTCTGAACCATCTGGAGAGCCTGCTGGCGCTGCCGTGGCCCGCCCTCTCGGAACCCCCGGCTCGAGGATTGAGAGCTGTGCGCAGGGTATCCCTTCCCGCACCCGTACTAAGACTGTCCCGCTACCCTATCCCTTCTTTCAGAGACTTTATAGATCCCTCGATCTACCTGTACATATCGCCAAGAACCAGCAACCTTTATTCCTGATAAAGCCTAAGAACTTGTCCTCTTGTGTGGTGTCCGTTTGTAGTGTTGTGGTTACTCTGCTGTACGATCCTAGGAGAGGGCCCTCCCCCAGGAGGCCTCTCGGTAACGCTCGGCTACTTCTCGACGAAGAGGTGGACCTAGGGGTGGCCAGTCAGACCTCTTCTGCCTCCCCCGGGATCGCCTTTCCAACAGTTAGGCTTCCTTGTAACGTTTGACATTGGTAGTCACACTGCAAGCGTAATGGGATATATACAGCTAAATACTACAGGGGCATTTACACACCTACGTTTCCTGGCTGTGGAAGTTACATCGTCTAGTAATCCAAGTGTGTACACATGTATGGTTACATTCCACAGTCATTCCCTTGTATTAAGACATCTGGGACGGTACTTTCAGGGCATCCAGGCGTCTACAACAACAATGCTTTGGCAGGCAGCCATCTAGGCTTACATTCCCTTTGTAGGCATGCGCTAGTTACATTCCCTTCACAGACAGGCCTCTTGGCACTGTCCCCCGTGAGGGCAGATGTCTAAGGTTACACCCCCTTGGTAGGGTGCATCACTGGTTACATTCTCTGGGTATCCCGGCATCCTCCACTACCCTGAAGGAGACCCCGAGCCCTTTATAAGTCTGGGGCTAAGACCCCACAGGTTAACCTTAGAGGGGACAAGTTGTCGACCACCTTCTGCATATTTGCGACTCTGTGAATAGCGATCCCGTTGCTGTTTTGGGGGAGGGGTGAAGACTTGGAATATATGAGAGTGGGGGTGGGGTGTCAAAGAAAGAGCACACGCTTCAGTGGGAGAAAGCCTTGTGGCAGATTAGGAAGTGGGCGTGACTGGGTCACTGGCGAGAGGCGTCCACTGCAGGGTAAGAGGGGGATGTACTCCCTTTAGCAGTGAGAGGGGGGCCCAAATCAGTCACTACATGTGAAGGCAAAGGTGTAAATTAGGAACATCAGACTTTGGATCAATCAGCGTCTGACAACGGGAGGGGGTGCCATCCAGGACATATGTCTGGATGGAGAGAGATAATCCTCGAGAAGGTGGGAAAGCGAACAGTGAAGGCATGCTATACAGCGCCCCCTACAGCACTGCAGAATGGACCAGCTTCAGCGCCTAGATGCGACTTAAGAGACCGTGGGAACGAAACACACCCCACGCTCTCCAAGTGAAATACACAGCATTTTCAGAGAGCGGTAATACTGTCTTGCAAGCCCAACTCTACCCTCACATGCCTGTAGTTTACAAGGGAAGTCATCACCCCAGGCAAGCAATGTCCATGAGGGTGAGGGTGAAGGTGAGAGGGTGTGTGAGGGTGAGTAAGGGTGTGTGAGGGTGAGTGGGTGTGTGAGGGAGGGTGAGTGAGGGTGTGTGAGGGTGTGTGAGGGTGAGATGGTGTGTGAGGGTGGGTGAGAGGGTGAGAGAGGGTGAGTGAGGGTGTGAGAGGGTGTGAGAGGGTGAGTGAGGGTGTGTGAGGGTGAGAGGGTGTGTGAGGGTGTATGAGGGTGAGTGAGGGTGTGTGAGGGTGAGAGGGTGTGTGAGGGTGAGAGGATGTGTGAGGGTGAGAGGGTGTGTGAGGGTGAGTGAGGGTGTGTGAGGGTGAGGGTGTGTGAGGGTGAAGGGGTGAGAGGGTGTGTGAGTATGTGTGAGGGTGAGTGGGTGAGTGAGGGTGTGTGAGGGTGAGTGAGGGTGAGGGTGTATGAGGGTGAGAGTGTATGAGGGTGAGGGTGAGGGGGTGTGAGGGTGAGGGTGTGTGAGGGTGTGAGGGTGAGTGAGGGTGGGTGAGGGTGAGTGAGGGTGTGTGAGGGTGTGTGAGGGTGAGTGAGGGTGTGAGGGTGTGTGACGGTGTGTGAGGGTGAGAGGGTGTGTGAGGGTGAGTGAGGGTGAGTGAGGGTGTGTGAGGGTGAGTGAGGGTGTGTGAGGGTGTGTGAGGGTGTGAGGGTGTGTGAGGGTGAGAGGGTGTGTGAGGGTGATTGAGGGTGTGTGAGGGTGAGAGAGTGTGTGAGGGTGAGAGGGTGTGTGAGGGTGAGTGAGGGTGTGAGGGTGAGAGGGTGTGTGAGGGTGAGGGGGTGAGAAGGTGTGTGAGGGTGAGCAGGTGAGTGAGGGTGTGTGAGGGTGAGAGGGTGTGAGGGTGAGGGGGTGTGTGGGTGAGGGAGTGTGAGGGTGAGGGTGACAGGGGTGAGGGAAAGAGGGTGTGAGGGTGAGGGGGTGAGGGGGTGAGGGGGTGAGGGTGAGGGGGTGTGAGGGTGAGGGGGTGTGAGGGTGAGGTTGTGAGGGGCGTGAGGGGATGTGGGTGAGAGGGTGTGTGAGGGTGTGGGTGAGAGGGTGTGAGGGTGGGTGAGGGTGTGAGGTTGGGAGGGTGAGGCGGTGTGAGGGTGAAAGGGTGTGTGAGTGTGTGAGGGTGAGGGTGTGTGAGGGTAAGAGGGTGTGTGAGAGTGAGGGTGAGAGGGTGAGTGCAGGTGTGTGAGGGTGTGTGAGGGTGAGGGGGGGTGTGAGGGTGAGGGGGTGTGAGGGTGAGGGGGTGTGAGGGTGAGGGGGTGTAAGGGTGAGGGTGTGTGAGGGTCAGGGAGAGAGGGTGTGTGAGGGTGAGAGGGTGTGTGAGGGTAGGGGGTGTGTAAGGGTGAGGGTGTGTGAGGGTGTGTGAGGGTGAGGGGGTGTGAGGGTAAGGGTGAAAGGTGGGTGTGATGGTGAGGGTGTGAGGGTGAGGGGGTGTGAAGGTGAGGGGGTGTGTGTGAGAGTGAGGGTGTGAGGGTGACGGTGTGTGAGGGTGAGAGGGTGTGAGGGTGAGTGGGTGTGTGGGTGAGGGGGTGTGAGGGGGAGGGGGTGTGAGGGTGAGGGAGTGTGAGGGTGAGGGTGACAGGGGTGAGGGAAAGAGGGTGTGAGGGTGAGGGGGTGAGGGGGTGAGGGTGAGGGGGTGTGAGGGTGAGGGGGTGTGAGGGTGAGGTTGTGAGGGGCATGAGGGGATGTGGGTGAGAGGGTGTGTGAGGGTGTGGGTGAGAGGGTGGGTGAGGGTGTGAGGTTGGGAGGGTGAGGCGGTGTGAGGGTGAAAGGGTGTGTGAGTGTGTGAGGGTGAGGGTGTGTGAGGGTAAGAGGGTGTGTGAGGGTGAGGGTGAGAGGGTGAGTGCAGGTGTGTGAGGGTGTGTTAGGGTGAGGGGGTGTGTGAGGGTGAGGGGGTGTGAGGGGGTGTGAGGGGGTGTGAGGGTGAGGGGGTGTAAGGGTGAGGGTGTGTGAGGGTCAGGGAGAGAGGGTGTGTGAGGGTGAGAGGGTGTGTGAGGGTAGGGGGGTGTAAGGGTGAGGGTGTGTGAGGGTGTGTGAGGGTGAGGGGGTGTGAGGGTAAGGGTGAAAGGTGGGTGTGATGGTGAGGGTGTGAGGGTGAGGGGGTGTGAAGGTGAGGGGGTGTGTGTGAGAGTGAGGGTGTGAGGGTGACGGTGTGTGAGGGTGAGAGTGTGTGTGAGGGTGAGTGAGGGTGAGTGAGGGTGTGTGAGGGTGAGTGAGGGTGTGTGAGGGTGTGTGAGGGTGTGAGGGTGTGTGAGGGTGAGAGGGTGTGTGAGGGTGATTGAGGGTGTGTGAGGGTGACAGAGTGTGTGAGGGTGAGAGGGTGTGTGAGGGTGAGTGAGGGTGTGAGGGTGAGAGGGTGTGTGAGGGTGAGGGGGTGAGAAGGTGTGTGAGGGTGAGCAGGTGAGTGAGGGTGTGTGAGGGTGAGAGGGTGTGAGGGTGAGTGGGTGTGTGAGGGTGAGGGCGAGAGGGTGTGTGAGGGTGTGTGAGGGTGATGGTGTGTGAGGGTGAGGTTGTGTGAGGGTGAGGGGGTGTGAGGGTGAGGGTGAGGGGCGTGAGGGTGAGGTGGTGTGAGGGTATGAGGGTGAGTGAGAGTGAGTGGGGGGGTGTGAGGGTGTGTGAGGGTGTGTGAGGGTGTGTGAGGGTGAGAGGGTGTGTGGGGGTGAGTGAGGGTGACTGAGGGTGAGTGAGGGTGATTCAGGGTGAGTGAGGGTGAGTGAGTGTGTGTGAGGGGGTGTGAGGGTGAGAGGGTGTGTGTGGGTGAGGGGAGGGAGTGTGAGGTTGAGGGAGTGTGAGGGTGAGGGGGTGTGGGGTGAGTGGTTGTGAGGGTGAGGGGGTGTGAGGGTGTGAGGGTAGGAGTGGGGTGGTATGAGGGCAAGGGGGTGTGAGGGTGAGGGGGTGAGGGGTGTGATGGGGTGAGGGTGAGGAGGTGTGAGGGTGTGAGTGTGAGGGGGGTTGAGGGTGAGGGCGTGTGAGGGTGAGAGTGTGTGAGGGTCAGGTGGTGTGAGGGGGAGGGATGTGAGCAGTGAGAGGGGGTGAGGGGGGTGAGGGGGTTTGAGGGTGGGGGGTGTGAGGGTGAGGGTGTGAGGGTGAGGGGGTGTAAGGGTGAGGGTGTGGGTGAGAGGATGAGGGTGTGGGTGAGAGGGTGAGGGTGTGTGATGGTGAGAGGGTGTGTGAGGGTGAGAGGGTGAGGGGGTGTGAGGTGTGGGGGGGTGAGAGGGTGTGTGAGGGGGTGTGAGGGTGTGGGGTGTGTGGGTGAGGGGGTGTGAGGGTGAGGGGGTGTGAGGGTGAGGGAGTGTGAGGGTGAGGGTGACAGGGGTGAGGGAAAGAGGGTGTGAGGGTGAGGGGGTGAGGCGGTGAGGGGGTGAGGGTGAGGGGGTGTGAGGGTGAGGGGGTGTGAGGGTGAGGTTGTGAGGGGTGTGAGGGGATGTGGGTGAGAGGGTGTGTGAGGGTGTGGGTGAGAGGGTGTGAGGGTGGGTGAGGGTGTGAGGTTGGGAGGGTGAGGCGGTGTGAGGGTGAAAGGGTGTGTGAGTGTGTGAGGGTGAGGGTGTGTGAGGGTAAGAGGGTGTGTGAGTGTGAGGGTGAGAGGGTGAGTGCAGGTGTGTGAGGGTGTGTGAGGGTGAGGGGGTGGGTGAGGGGGTGTGAGGGTGAGGCGGTGTGAGGGGGTGTGAGGGTGAGGGGGTGTAAGGGTGAGGGTGTGTGAGGGTCAGGGAGAGAGGGTGTGTGAGGGTGAGAGGGTGTGTGAGGGTAGGGGGTGTGTAAGGGTGAGGGTGTGTGAGGGTGTGTGAGGGTGAGGGGGTGTGAGGGTAAGGGTGAAAGGTGGGTGTGATGGTGAGGGGGTGAGGGGGTGTGAAGGTGAGGGGTGTGTGTGAGAGTGAGGGTGTGAGGGTGACGGGGTGTGAGGGTGAGAGGGTGTGTGAGGGTGAGAGGGCGTGTGAGGGTGAAAGGGTGTGTGAGGGTGAAGGTTACACCCCCTTGGTAGATAGCATCACTGGTTACATTCTCTGGGTATCCAGGCATCCTCCGCTACCCTCCTGGCGTATTGTGGTCCCTACACTGAAAGAGACCCAGAGCCCTTTATAAGTGTGGGGCTGAGACCCCACAGGTTCACCTTTGGGGGGACAAGGTGTCGACCACCTTCTGCATATTTGCGACTCTTTGAATAGCGATCCCGTTGCTGTTTTGGGGGGAGGGGTGAAGACTTTGAACATATGAGAGTGGGGGGTGTCAATGGAAGAGCACACGCTTCAGTGGGAGAAAGCCTTGTGGCAGATTAGAAAGTGGGCGTGACCGGGTCACTGACGAGAGGCGTCCACTGCAGGGTAAGAGGGGGATGTACTCCCTTTAGCAGTGAGATGGGGGCACAAATCAGTCAATACATGTTAAGGCAAAGGAGTAAATTAGGAACATCAGACTTTGGATCAATCTGCGTCTTACAACGGGAGGGGGTGCTATCCCGGACATATGTCTGGATGGAGAGAGATAATCCTCGAGAAGGTGGGACAGCAAACAGTGAAGGCACGCTATACAGCGCCCCCTACAGCCCTGCAGAATGGACCAGCCGCAGCACCTAGATGCGACTTCAGAGACCGTTGGAACGAAACACACCCGTGCTCTCCAAGTGAAATCATAAACACACCCCACGCTCTCCAAGTGAAATACACAGCATTTTCAGAGAGCGGTAAAACTGTCTTGTGAGCCCAACTCTACCCTCACGAGCCAGGAGTTTACAACGGAAGTCGTCACCCCAGGCAAGCCATGTCCGTGAGGGAGAGGGTGAGAGGGTGTGTGAGGGTGAGTGAGGGTGTGTGAGGGTGAGGGTGTGTGTGGGTGTGTGAGGGAGGGTGAGTGAGGGTATGAGAGGGTGTGTGAGGGTGAAAGTGTGTGTGAGGGTGGGTGAGGGTGAGAGAGGGTGAGTGAGGGTGTGAGAGGGTGTAAGAGGGTGTGAGAGGGTGAGGGAGGGTGTGTGTGGGAGAGAGGGTGTGTGAGGGTGTGTGAGGGTGAGTGAGGGTGTGAGAGTGAGAGGGTGTGTGAGGGTGAGGGGGTGAGAGGGTATGTGAGGGGGTGTGAGGGTGAGAGGGCGAATGAGGGGGTGTGGGGGTGAGGGCGAGAGGGTGTGTGAGGGTGAGGGCGAGAGGGTGTGTGAGGGTGAGGGTGTGTGAGGGTAAGAGTGTGTGAGGGTGAGGGGGTTTGAGGGTGAGGGGTGTGAGGGTGAGGGTATGGGGGTGTGAGGGTGAGGGGTGAGGGGTGCGAGGGTAAGGGGGTGTGAGGGTGAGTGTGTGTGTGTGAGTGGGTGTGAGTGAGGGTGTGAGGGTGGGGAGGTGTGATGGTGAGGGTGAGAGGGTGTGTGAGGGTGAGAGGGTGTTTGGGGGTAAGGGGTGTGTGAGGGTGAGTGGGTGTGAGAGTGAGGGTGTGAGGCTGAGAGGGTGAGGGGGTGTGAGGGTGAGGGTGGAAGGTGGGTGGTATGGTGAGGGTAAGGGGATGTGAGGTTTGAGATTGTGAGGGTGAGAGGGTATGCAGGGGTGAGAGGGTGTGTGAGGGTGTGAGGGTGAGGGGGTGTGAGGGTGAGGGGGTGTGAGGGTGAGAGTTTGTGTGAGGGTGCGAGGGTGTGTGAGAGTGAGGAGGTGTGAGGGTGAGTGAGGGTGAGAGGGTGTGAAGGTGAGAGGGAGAGGGGGTCAGAGGGTGTAAGAGTGAGGGTGTGAGTGTGAAGAAGTGTGAGGGTGTGTGAGGGTGAGGGTGTGTGAGGGTGAGGGGTGAGGGGGTGTGAGGGTGAGGGACGGTGAGGGTGTGTGAGGGTGAGGGTGTGGGGGTGTGAGGGTAAAGGTGGGGATGAGGGGATGTGAGGGTGTGTGAGTGTGAGGGTGAGAGGGTGAGGGGGCGTGAAGGTGAGGGGGTGTGAGGGTGAGGGTGTGAGGGTGGGTGAAGGTGTGAGGGTGTATGATGGTGAGGGAGTGAGTGAGGGTGAGGGTGTGTGATAGTGAGGGTGAGAGGGTGTGTGAGGTGGGTGAGGGGTGAGAGGGTGAGAGAGTGTGTGAGGGTGTGAGGGTGAGGGAGTGTGAGGGTGTGTGAGGGTGTGTGAGGGAGAGGGGAGAGGGGGTGAGAGGTCAGAGGGTGTGAGGGTGTGTGGGTGTGTGAGGGTGAGGGTGGGGGTGTGGGGGTGTGAGGGAGGGGTGGTGAGGGTGAGGGTGGTGGGGTGATGGTGATTGTGTGATGGTGTTGGGGTGAAGGTGAGGGTGTGGTGAGGGTGAGTGGGTGTGAGGGGGTGAGGGGGTGTGAGGGGTGTGAGGGTGAGGGGGTGTGAGGGTGAGGGGTGTGAGGGTGAGGGGGTGGTTGAGGGTGAATGGGTGAGAGGGTGTGTGGAGGTGAGAGGGTGTGTGAGGGTGTGAGAGGGTGTGTGAGGGGAGTGAGGGTGTGTGAGGGTGTGAGGGTGAGAGGGTGTGCAGGGTGTGAGGGTGTGTGAGGGTGAATGGGTGAGAGGGGGTGTGAGGGGGTGTGAGGGTGAGAGGGTGAGTGAGGGTGTGTGAGGTTGAGGGTCAGAGGGTCAGAGGGGGTGTGAGGGTGAGGGTGAGAGGGTTTGTGGGGTGAGGGTGTGTGAGGGTGAGGGTAAGGGTGTGTGAGGTGAGGGGGTGTGAGGGTGAGGGTGAGGGGGTGTGAGGGTGAGGGTATGGGGGTTTGAGGGTGAGGTGGTGTGAGGGTGAGGGGGGGGTGAGGGTGTGAGGGTGAGTGAGGGTGTGTGGAGGGTGTGTGAGGGTGTGTGAGGGTGAGGGGTGTGAGGGTGAGAGGGGTGTGTGAGGGTGAGAGGGTGTTTGGGGGTAAGGGTGTGTGTGAGGGTGAGTGGGGGTGAGGGTGAGGGTGTGAGTCTGAGAGGGTGAGGGGGTGTGAGGGTGAGGGTGTGAGGGTGAGGGGATGTGAGGGTTTGAGATTGTGAGGGTGAGAGGGTGTGCAAGAGTGAGAGGGTGTGTGAGGGTGAGAGGCTGAGGGGGTTTGAAGGTGAGGGGGTGTGAGGGTGAGGGTGGGGAGGGTGTGAGGGTGTGTGAGTGTGAGGGGGTGTGTGAGGGTGAGGGTGTGAGGGGTGTGAGGGTGAGGGGGGTGTGAGGGGGTGTGAGGGTGAGAGGGTGTGTGAGGGTGAGAGGGTGAGAGGAAGAGGGGGTCAGAGGGTGTAAGAGTGAGGGTGAAGCAGTGTGAGAGTGAGGGTGTGTGCGGGTGAGGGTGTGTGAGGGTGAGAGTGTTGAGGTGTGAGGGTGATGGAGTGAGGGTGAAGGGGTGTGAGGGGGTGTAAGGGTGAGGGTGTGTGAGGGTGAGGGTGTGGGGGTGTATGAGGGTGAGGGGGTGAGGGTGAGGGGATGTGAGGGTTGGAGATTGTGAGGGTGAGAGGGTGTGCAAGGGTGAGAGGGTGTGTGAGGGTGAGATGGTGAGGGGGTTTGAAGGTGAGGGGGTGTGAGGGTGAGGGTGGGTGAGGGTTGAGGGTGTGTGAGTGTGAAAGGGTGTGTGAGGGTGAGAGTGTGAGAGTGAGGGGTGTGAGGGTGAGGGGTGTGAGGTGAGGGTGTGAGGGTGGAGAGCTGTGTGAGGGTGAGAGGGTGTTGTGAGAGTGAGGGGGTGTGAGGGTGAGTGAGGGTGAGAGGGTGTGAGGGTGAGAGGGAGAGGGGGTCAGAGGGTGTAAGAGTGAGGGTTTGAGGGTGAAGCAGTGTGAGAGTGAGGGTGTGTGAGGGTGAGGTTGTGTGAGGGTGAGAGTGTTGAGGTGTGAGGGTGATGGGGTGAGGGTGAAGGGGTGTGAGGGGGTGTAAGGGTGAGGGGGTGTGAGGGTGAGGGTGTGGGGGTGTGAGGTAAAAAGGTGGATGTGATGTTGAGGGTGAGGGGGTGTGTGAGTGTGAGGGTGAGAGGGTGTGTGAGGGTGATAGGGTGAGGGGGTGTGAAGTTGAGGGGTGTGAGGGTGAGTGTGTGAGGGTGTATGAGGGTGAGGGTGTTTTTTGAGGGTGAGGGTGTGAGGGTGAGGGGGTGTGAGGGTGAGAGGGTGTGTGAGGGTGAGAGGGTTTGTGAGGGTGAGGGGGTGTGAGGGTGGGTGAGGGAGTGTGAGGGTGAAGAGTGTGTGAGGGTGAGGGTGTGAGGGTGGGGGAGTGTGAGGGTGTGTGAGGGTGTGAGGGTGAGAGGGAGAGGGGGTGAGAGGTCAGAGGGTGTGAGGGTGAGGGTGTGTGAGGGTGTGTGAGGGTGGGGGGTTGGGGGTGTGAGGGTGAGGGGGTGTGAGGGTGAGGGTGTGAGGGTGATGGTGATGGGGTGATGGTGATGGGGTGAAGGTGAGGGGGTGTGAGAGTGAGTGGGTGTGAGGGTGTGAGGGCGAGGGTGTGTGAGGGGTGTTTGTGAGGGTGAGGGGGTGTGGGTGAGGGGGTGTGGGTGAGAGGGTCTGTGAAGATGAGGGTTTGGGTGAGAGGGTGAGGGTGTGTGAGGGTGAGGGTGTGTGAGCGTGAGGGTGAGGGTGTGTGAAGGTGGGTGAGGGTGAGAGGGTGTGTGAGGGTATGATGGTGTGGGGGTGTGATGGTGAGAGTGAGTGAGGGGGTGTGAGGGTGAGGGTGTGTGAGGGTGAGGGGGTGTGTGAGGGTGAGGGGGTGTGTGAGGGTGAAATTGTGTGTGAGGGTGAGAGGGTGTGTGAGGGTGAGAGGGTGTGTGAGGGGTGTAAGGGTAAGAGGGTGAGTGGGTGTGATGGTGAGGGTGTGTGAGGGTGAGAGGGTGGGTGAGTGGGTGTGAGGGTGAGGGGGTGTGAGGGTGAGAGGGTGGGTGAGGGTGTGAGGGTGAGGGGGTGTTGGAACCGGCCTCATGGCGTGGCCCTAATCCCCCCGCATGGCGGGCCCAGGATGACATCGGCCCTCCACCGAGCCTTGGGCGACCCCTGTTGCCCGACCCTGCACACCCCAACACCAACCCTGCCGGTCCGGTCACCATCCCGGACCCTCACTACCGGCCTGGCTGCATCTTGGGCCCATCACGTCATGAAAAAGTGGCCTCGGCCCCGGCCCAGGCCCCAGCAAGAGCCTCGACATCAAGGTACCAAGATCCACCCAGGTGGTCGAGTGGCCACTCAACAAGACCCAAGAGGAGGGAGGTTTCGATGGGCCTCCAGCCGTCCCCGGACGCCTGGTATCGATTGCCCCCCGGCCTCCCCGGGGCGCTGTCTCCACCCTCCTGCTGGGTGTCTGGACATCATCCCGGCCCCTCCGGCCCCCAGGCGCGAGGGCCCGGACATCAAAGGGCTCCCGTCCTATAACTAGGCCAGCCCCGGAGGGGGACGCCAGTTGTATCCTGAACTGGAAGCCCTGCTGCTGACGCTGTCGCGGCCGACACCAGAAGAACTCATTTGCCTGTAACAGGAAGCTACCCGGAGAGCCTGCTGGCGCTGCCGCGGCCCACCTTCGCTGAACCATCTTGAGAGCCTGCTGGCGCTGCCGCGGCCCACCTTCTCTGAACCATCTGGAGAGCCTGCTGGCGCTGCCGCGGCCCGCCCTCTCGGAACCCCCGGCTCGAGGATTGAGAGCTGTGCGCAGGGTATCCCTTCCCGCACCCGTACTAAGACTGTCCCGCTACCCTATCCCTTCTTTCTGAGACTTTAAAGATCCCTCGATCTACCTGTACATATCGCCAAGAACCAGCAACCTTTATTCCTGATAAAGCCTAAGAACTTATCCTCTTGTGTGGTGTCCGTTTGTAGTGTTGTGGTTACTCTGCTGTACGATCCTAGGAGAGGGCCCTCACCCAGGAGGCCTCTCGGTAACGCTCGGCTACTTCTCGACGGAGAGGTGGACCTATGGGTGGCCAGTCAGACCTCTTCTGCCTCCCCCGGGATCGCCTTTCTAACATTGGTGGCAGGCGGCGGGATCCGAGCCGACGCAGATCGTACAGAGAGTGATTCACCCACTACCGAGAAGAACACACTGTGACCATGACTACGCCAGAAATGAGACCGACCACAGAATTCCAGAAAGAGAAATGGAAGATTACAGTCACAAAGAATTAAAGCAATTCTGCAAAGACCTAGGCATCGCTACCACGGGCCTAAGCACCAGGAGGACTTTAAATCGGCCCTACAAATCTGGGTGGAAGCCGGTGACACGCCACCCCAGAACGAAGATAACCTGGGCCCGAACGGACGTCCGGAGACCGACGCGCCCCCAGCGGGAAAAAGACCCGCAAACCTAGACGCGGGCCTCTCCCACAAAGACGCCAGAGAACGAGAGAGGAACCGGCTCCACGAATTAGAGCTCGCCCGACTCCGGCTAGATGGAGAACTACAGCTGACGACGAAAAAGATAGCCCTCGAACAACTACGGCTAGAAGGAGACCTAGAGGAGAAACGGAGACAAAGGGACCTCGAGGAAAAGAGACTCATGCTCGAGCATGAGCGCGGCTTAAAGGAGCTAGAAATCAAGGCCAAAATGAACGATGCCAACGCATCCAGGGGCAAGACCTCACCGCCTCCTATGGACACGAAGGTACACATACCCAAGGACGTCGTCAAAGAGTACTACAAGAACGACGACATCCAACTGTGGTTCAAAGCCTACGAAGTAGCCATGACCGCCCATCGAGTACCCTCAAGGACTGGGGCGCCGGCCTGTGGGGGAAGTTCGTCAACGAGGGGAGAGACGCCCTGCTAGAGCTCCCCGATGCCAAGATGACCTCGTACGAGCACATGAAAGCCGCTCTCCTCACTCGCTACGGACTCACCCCCGAAATGTACCGGCAGCGGTTCCGAGACTGTAAAAAAATCCCCGGTACCACATGGGTGGAGTACGTGAACTTTTTCAGCAGAGCTTTCGAGGGGTGGATCAAAGGCAGCCAGGTCACCACCTACCAGCAGTTGGTCGACCTCATTATATGGGAACATCTTTCCAACAACTGCTTCATCGAACTCCGGCAACATCTCCTCGACAGCAAATTGACAGAGCCACGAAAACTCGCCTGTCGAGGCTGAATAGATGGGTGAGCACCCGAGTTCCCCGGAGCCCGATGGGAGACTACGGCCGGGGTTCCCCGGAAACCACCGACCACGAGGCGGAGGAGGAGGCCAGAGCCAGGGCCGAGATCCCCCACAGGGTACTCTCCTACCTCCACTTCGCCATCTCTGGGCCGAAGGGGGGCCCCTCCAGCGAGACCTGGGCCCCGCCCGAATGTTACGTGCCACAGATGCCAACGACAGGGTCATTATGCGAATGACCCCCTTTGCCCGATAAACCAGCAAACCAGCACCACCGGTCCTCCGAACCGCCAGGTCGGGGCCGCCGCCCTGGGTACAGAAGGAGGCGCGGAAGAAGGACAACGACCCCGAGCAGGCCGAGTGGGAGCCCGCCGCTATGATCTTGGCATGCCTGGGTAATCGAGACATGATCCCCGAGACCCAATCCCAGGCAACACCCAGAAATACCGCCAGTGGGTCACCATCAATGGTCACCGGGCCGAAGCCCTCCGTGACACTGGAGCCAGCGTGACGGTGGTCCGCTGCCACTTGGTGACCCCAGAACCGATTCTACCCAATATCCTGTGCCCGGTACGGTTGGCGGACAACTCCGAGAGTTTGTGCCAGATGGCCCGTATCCACTTCGAATGGGGAGGGGTGTCGGGTATGCTGAAGGTGACCGTCCGAGATGATGCCCCTGTGGACTGCCTCCTAGGGAACGATCTGGAAAGTTCCGCCTGGGCCACGTCGAGCGGAGAGAGCATCTGGGGATGCTAGGCCTTCCTGAGTGGGTCTGTGCGACCACTCGATCAATGGCCGACCGGGCCACGCCTGATCGAAGTGGCTCTGCCGGAAGGACCGGAGTGGCCCGCACCTCCACCGCCCGCCGTCCCCGAGGACGCCGCCCTGAACCCGGCCCCCAGGGGCCCAGCAATGAAGACCTTACCGAGCTCAGCCACCTTCCCGAACTAGCTCAGTGGCGCCAAGAAGGTGGCCCCTCCCGCGAACAATTCCAACAGGAACAGAAAACGTGTCCCTCCCTCGAGGGAATCCGACAACAAGCAGCCACTCAAGCCGCTGGAGACCCCTCATGTTCCCACTGGGTCTACTGGGACCATGACCTTCTCTACAGCGAGCAGAAGATTGCCGAAATAGGGGCCAGCCGGGTGCTGGTCGTTCCCCTCCGATTCAGAGACTTCCTTTTGAACTTGGCACATGACGTGCCCCTCGCCGGGCACCTGGGGCAGGACAAAACTTACAGCCGCCTGGTGACCCATTTCTACTGGCCGAAGATGCGCAACGATGTGCACAACCACTGCCGAACCTGTCCGACCTGTCAAGCCAGCGGGAAGAGCGGGGGGAAAGTCAAAGCTCCACTCCAGCCTTTTCCTGTGGTCACCACCCCCTTCGAGCGAGTGGGGATCGACATAGTGGGGCCCTTGGACCCCTCGCACCTCCCAGGGGCACCGCTTCATCCTCGTTCTGGTAGACCATGCTACCCGCTATCCTGAAGCCATCCCCCTCCCGAACCATCACGGCCCCAGTAGTAGGCCGAGGCCTAATGGGAATCTTCTCCAGAGTCGGCTTCCCCCGAGAAGTCGTGAGTGATAGGGGCACGAACTTTATATCTAAATATATGCGGTCCCTGTGGCAACAGTGCGGGGTCACGTATAAGTTCACCACCCCGTATCACCCCCAAGGAAATGGACTTGTGGAGCGTTTAACCGAACACTGAAAGGAATGATCAAAGGCCTCGAGGAGCCGCTACGACGCAAATGGGATGTCCTGCTGCCCTGCCTCCTGTTTGCATATCGCGAGGTACCCCAGAAGTCCCTGGGGTTCAGCCCCTTTGAACTATTGTATGGGTACCCGGTCCGAGGCCCCCTCAGCCTGGTCAAAGAAGGCTGGGAAACGACTGTCCGAGGTGCTCCCCAGATGTCTACCAGTACCTCCTGACACTCCGCAACCAGACTCGAAAGTTCCGGGAACTTGCCGAGGCCAACCTGGAGGCCAGTCAGGAGGAGATGAAACGCTGGTATGACCAGAACGCCTCGTCCATGGAGTTCGAGCCGGGCCAACAGGTCTGGGTCATGTCCCCGGTCGAACCTTGTGCTCTACAGGACAAATGGAAGGGGCCCTTCAAGGTGGTGGAGCGCAAGGGCCCCGTCACTTACTTGGTGGACATGGAGTCCCCCCGAAACCCCCTCTGGGTTCTGCACGCTAACCAGCTCAAGCCGCACTTTGCCCGCAACTGAACTAAGTCTGCTGCTAGCGACCGATGACGGAGCTGAAGACGACTCCGAACCTCTACCAGATCTCCTGAGTACCTGCGAGAGAGACGGCTCCGTCGAAGGGGTCACGCTCTCCGCTACCCTGACCCCCGGACAGCACCAAGACTGCCGGAAGCTGCTGGGACAATTTGCAGATCTATTTTCCCTC